>NW_007739191.1:9892-22419 GCF_000696425.1 Galeopterus variegatus | reverse complement strand
TCCATGTTGTTGCAAATGGCAGTATTTCATTCGTTTTTATAGCTGAGTAGTATTCCATTGATGGTAGGTATTGTCCTTTCATTTCTAAATGTAGGACTCCCTTGAGAATTCCTTGTAAGGCAGGTATAATGGTGATGACTTCCCTCAGTTTTTGCTTGTCTTTGAAAAACTTTATTTCTCCTTTATTCCTGAAGGATAGCTTTTCTGGGTATAATATTCTTGGCTGGCAATCTTTTTCTTGCAGGACTTTGACGGTATCATCCAATTATCTCCAGGCTGTAAGGCTTTTGCTGAGAAATCCGCTGTTAGTCTAATGAGGATTTTCTCATATTTGACCTGACACTTTTCTCTTGCTGTTTTTACAATTCATTTTTTGTCTTTGATTTTTCACATTTTGACTATAATGTGCCTTTGAGAAGAACTTTCTGGGTTGAATCTATCTGGAAACCTTTGAGCTTCCTAGATTTGTATGTTCACATATCTCCCAAGACTTTGGAAGTTTTCATCTTTCATTTTATTAAGTAGGATTTCAATGTCTTTTTCTTTCTCTTCTCCTTTGAGAACACCAATAATTCCAATATTTGTTCACTTAATGGTGTCCCATAATTTCTGTAGGCTTTCTCCACTCTTTTTTATTCTTTTTTTTTCTCTAAGTCATTTCAAATGGCCCATCTTTGAATTCAGAGAGTCTTTATTCTGCTTGCTCAAGGCTGCTGTTGAAACTATTTATCATATATTTTATTTCATACATTAAAATCTTCAGCTATAGGATTTCTGATTGGGTCTTTTACTGATATCTATCTTTTTCCTAAGTTTCTCATTCATATCATGAATGTATTTCTAATTTTTTTGAATTGCCTATCTGTATTCCCTTGTATCTCATTGAGTTTTCTTAAAATCATTATTTTGAATTCCTTTTCTGGAAGTTCATAGATTTCCGGTTTTGGGGGGAATGTCACTGGTGTGTTATCATGTTCTTTAGATAGTGTCAAATTTCCTTGCTTTTTCATGTTTCTTGTGTCCCTGAACTAATGTCTATGCATTTGGTGGAATAATTACCTTTTCAAAACTTTACAGAGTAACCTTTATAGAAAGAGTCTTTCAGATGTAGTTGGGTCTTGGTTTGTTGGTTGGGAATGATGTAGTGATTCTGGTTCTGTATAGATGCTGTGGTATACTCTCTGAAAATCTTCTTCAGCTGAAGTCAATGTAACTGTAACTGTTGTACTTCAGTGGCCTATACTGTAGAAGTTTGTACCAGTGGTAGTGACAAAGTAGGTTTGTAAGGTCTTTGGTAGTGCTTTGCGATACACCTGTTCTCATTTTCCTCAAAATTGGGAGACTTCACCAGAGGGGATTCCCCTTTGTGATGGGTCTTATCTGACCTATAAGCAGCTGCACGTGTGCTGGATTCCAGGTTCAGGTTCTTGGAGCAGCTGTGAAGCCAGGTTCCTGGGCTCAGGACTTCACAAACCTATTGTGGCACCTAGGTCTTGTGGTGCAGGTTCACTCTCAGTGGCACGGTTGAATGTAGATTGCCTACAGTGCCAGAATCTGACTCTGAGACTGCTCCTCACAGCCTGGGCCCAGTAGGTTGGTTTGTAGCTGTGATTCTCACCCTGGGGGCCAGGGCATTGTACTGCCCAACTCTAGAAAAGAAGGGGTGCTCTGGACATTTGGGCCCGGAGAGTAGATTATGAATGAAATTCAGGAACTAGAGCTAATGGGGTTCCATCTTCACTCAGTTCCCAGAGTTTGAGACACCATGTAGTGGTGACTTTAACCCTTGGAAAGGTGGTACTCAGCAATGTCTAAGTCTTTGAGGTAAGGTGCAGTGGCAGCAAGGATCCAGAATGGTGGATTACAGCTATTGTTTGGGTCTTGGGGAGCAGGGAGCAGCACAGTGCTGACTCCACATTTTCAGGAAAGGGAGTGTCTCAGCATCTTAGACTCTAGGGGAATAGCACAGCTTCAGAGAAGTAAGGTACTAGAGTTGGTTGGCCAGTAGGGCAGGTGTCTCACCTCTGCTATTGCTTTGTTTCCCTGGGATATGGGGTTCTATGTCAGCTCAGCCCTGGCATGCTTCTTGGCCAAGCAACTTCTCAACCTAGACACCAATTCCCTAGGGAGTGATATGCCATTTCAGCTCAATTCCAGAGGAGTGGGACACAGCCACGACTGGGAGGGGTAGTTAAAGACTTCCCCAAAGAGAGTGCATAGCTTCAGCTCCAGCCTGAGGGGGAATAGCAGGGCTGTAACTGGGTGGGGTAAGTGAAGCTGCTAACTTTGCTTAGCCCCTCAGGGTGGGATTTAACTGCTGCTCACAGCTCAGCTTGGGGAAGTTGGGCCACTGGTGGGGATGGTTCAATAGTGGCTTAGCCTCTGGGATGGAAGCCTCTAGTGTCACCCCTGGTGTAAAAAACTCATCAGCAGCATTTCCAGTTCCAAGGTGGCATAGCACAGTAGCCAAGCAGGCCTCAAAGGATGGGGCAGTGTCAGCTCCTCTGGGGGAATCACAACTACGTGGACTTCAGGAAGCTTTCTCAGCTGGGTTTAGTCCCTGTGAGGACTGTCAGGGCCCCCATTGGTGAGAACTGTAGGTGTCCAAAGTTGTTGGTGCATGCTGCTGGGGTCTTCTTGCTTACCTTTTCTTCACAGAGAGAAGTTCATCTTGGTTCTCAGCTATTCCTGTCTGGGGCATGGGGTGATGGAGGCCAGGTGTTTACTTCCATTCTCTTTGTGGATATTCTGAGTTTCCATGCTCACTAGCATTTCTGTTACTCCTTTGTCATACTCTGGTGCTCTCCTTTAGTTATTTTCATTCAAATGTAGTTGCTTATTTGTAGCTCCATTTCTGTTTGTGGGAAAAATGAGTAGTAGGGTCTTCTAGTCAGCCATCTTACCCTGTCCTCTGTATATTTAATTTATTTCTGCTGTAGTTATTATTTCCTTCTTTCTTCTAACTTTGGGCTTAGTTTCTTCTCTTTCTATTTCACTGAGGTATAAAGCTAGATTATTTATTTGAGAGTTTTTTCTCTTCTAATGTAGGCATTTATAGCAATAAACTTTCCTTTTGGAACTGCTTTTGCTGCATCCCACAATTTTTAGTGTTTTGTGTTTCCATTTTCTTTTGTCTCAAGATTTTTTTTTTAATTTCCTTTTAAATTTCTTCTTTGACCCTTTCATTGTACAGGAGTATGTTTAATTTCTATGAATAAGTGAATTTTCCAATTTTCCTCCTGTTATTGATTTCCACTCACTTTCAATGAACAACTTGTACAGACTTTGTAATTCTTTTTTCCTTATGTTAGGCTTCTCCAGATCATATCTATTGAGATATACTTTAAGGTGTGTGGAATCTCATAATAAATTTTGGGCTTATAGTTTTATAGATACTCTAATTTATTCTAGTAATTAATTTTTAGTTGTATTTCACAAAGGAATGTTGCATTTGTGGCACTGCTGCAGTAATTATGGAGGAAGGAAGGAACAGTGCATAGCCATCTTGGGAGGGTGGAGGGATGGCAGGTAAGGTCACATGGGATTGCACAAATTTTTAAAGACTTTGAATATCTGAAAATATCTCTATTCTATCCTCATGACTTCTTATATTTGTCTGGGAGAAAATAATTTTTCTTCAAGATTTTGAAGTGATTGCTTTGTCTAGTTATTTAGTCTCTTTATTTCCTGTAGTACTCAAGAAATCTAAAGACATTCTGATTTTGAGCTTGTATTTGCCTCTGTTGTTGGTTTCTTTTTTCTTTTCATTTAAAATATTTAAGATCTTCTCTATTATTGGTATTCTGAAATTTCACAGTGATGTGCATTGGAGTGGGATTTTTAAAATTCACAGTGCAAATCAATCAGTGGATCTTTTCAATATGGAAATGCATGTTCTTCCTTTACAGTTTATTTGCTTGTTTGAATCTTTTACATTGAAATCTTCCCATATATATCTGATGATATTTGACTAGTCAGCATATTTGAGAGGTAGAGATTTTTAAAAAGCAGATTAGATGGTTTAAAATATCTCAGCATACTAGGAACATAACAGAACATCATAAATCTAATAAATAATATCTATTTTAAAACCTAAGCAAACATCACACTCATTAATAAAATATTGCAAACATTCTTCTTGATATTGAGAATGAGACAAGGACAACCATTGTCACTTCTTCTATTCAAAAATGTACCATAGACTCTGGGAAGTGCAAAAAAGCAAGAAAAAGAAATCAAAGTCATTAGAATTAGAAATGAAATAAAAATTACGATTAGTCATATATGACATGAATGTGTACATAAAAAAATTCCAAAAGAATGTTCAGACAAACTGTTAGAATTAATTAGCAAATTTATCAAGATTCCGAATACACTTTCACAATGTTAATTCTTCCAATCCAAGAGCATGGAATGTCTTTCCATCTTTTTGTGTCTTCTTTAATTTCTTTCAATAATGGTTTGTAGTTCTCATTGTAGAGATCTTTCACTTCCTTGGTAAAATTGATTCCTAGGTATTTTATTTTGTGTGTGTGACTGCTATAAATGGGCTTACTTTTTTGATTTCTCTTTCTCTTAGCTCATTATTAGAGAATATAAATGCAACTGATTTGGGGGCATTTATTTAGTAACCTGCATAATTACTGAAGTTATTACCCAGCTCTAGTTTTTTGATAGAGTCTTTCAGTTTTTCTATATATTTTATCATGTCATCGGCAAATAGGGACAGTTTGACTTCATCTTTTCCAATCTGGATGCCCTTTATTTCCTTCTTTTGCCTGAATGCTCTGGCTAGTACCTCCAGTAACATGTTGAATAGAAGTGGTGAGAGTGGGCATCCTTGTCTTGTGCCTGTTCTTAAGGGAAAAGCCTTCAGTTTTTCCCCATTCAGAATGATACAGGTGGTGGGCTTGTCATAGATGGCTTTTACCCAAAGCACTCTACAGATTCAATGCAATTCCCATCAAAATACCAATGACATTCTTCACAGAAGTGGAAAGAACAATCCCAAAATTCATATGGAACAACAAAAGACCCCAAATAACCAAAGCTATCCTGAGCAAATAAATAAATAAATAAATAAAGCTGGAGGCATAACACTACCTGACTTCAACTTATACTACAAAGCTATAGTAACCAAAATGGCATGGTGCTGACATAGAAATAGTCAGACCAGTGGAGCAGAATAGAGAACTCAGAAATCACCCCTCATGCTTACAGCCATCTGATATTTAACAAAGGGAACAAAAATGTACATTGGGGAAAAGACTGCCTCTTCAAAAATTGGTGCTGGGAAAATTGGATATCCATAAGCAGAAGAATGAAACTAGACATGCACTTCTCACCATATACTAAAATCAACTCAAAATGGAATAAAGTCTTAAGTATAAGACCTGAAACTGTAAAATTACTAAGGGAAAATATAGGTGAAATACTTCAGGAACTAGGTCTGGGCACAGACTTTATTAACATGAGCCTGAAAGCACAAGCAATAAAAGAAAAAATAAACAAATGGGACTATACCACGCTAAAAAGCTCCTGCACAGCAAAGAAAACAATCAACAGAGTGAAACAACACCCCACAGAGTGGGAGAAAAATTTTCCTAACTATGCATCTGACAAGGGATTAATATCCATAATATACAAGGAACTCAAGCAGTTACACAGTAAAAAAAAAAAACAAATAACCCAATGAAAAATGGGCAAAGGAACTGAATAGACATTTTTCAAAGGAAGACATACAAATGTCCAACAGGTACATGAGAAAAATGTTCAACATGAGTACTCATGAGGGAAATGCAAATTAAAACCACATTGAGATATCTCCTCACCTCAGTTAGACTGGCTATAATCAAAAAGACAGAGAATAACAAATGCTGGCAAGGATGTGGAGAGAAGGGAACACTCCTACATTGTTGGTGGGACTGTAAATTAGTACAACCACTATGGAAAACAGTATGGAGGTCTCTCAAACAACTGCAGATAGATCTTCCATATGATCCAGCAGTCCCACTTTGGGGTATATACACAAAGGAATGGAAATTTTCATGTCGAAGAGGCACCTGCACTCCCATGTTCATTGCAGCTCTGTTCACAATAGCCAAGATATGGAACAAACCTAAATGTCCATCGATGGATGATTAGAAAAGGAAAATGTGGAATATATACACCATGGAATACTACTCTGCCAAAAAAGAAAAGAATGAAATTCTCCCATTTGCAACAACATGGATGAGCTTAGAGAAACTTATGTTGAGTGAAATAAGCAAAGCACAGAGGGAGAAATACAGTTGTACTCACTCATAAGGAGGAACTAAGAGAGAAAGAAGGAAGGATCATAATCACAATTTGTGGTAATGGGCATGCTGCCATTATGGATCTGGCCATCACATCTTAGGCGTGAGTGGTGACAATTTGCTCTCTATGCTATGAATATTCATAATCAATTAAAAAAATAAAAATAAAAATAAAAGTGAGGGCAGGGATCTTCTTCCTGTCTTTAGAAGAACAGTCTGGGAAATCTGATCTGGAGCAATTGTATGTACCCAAGAGCTGCTGAATAAGTGCTTATGACCTGGTTAAATCAATAAATGCCTTAGCAAGAAGCAAAAAGAAAAAAGATACTGAATACAAGGTCAATATGAAAAAGTCTAGTGTATGTCTGTATATCAGTAGGAAAACAAATTAGAGAAAATTACATAAAGTGAAATAAGTCAGGCACAGAACGAGAAATACCACATGTTCTCACTTACTTGTGAGAGCTAAAAATAAAAATAAATAAATAAACACATAAACAAATAAAGGGTGGGGGAAGAAGACAGAATAACTACAAAAATTCCTTGAACTATTTAAGTCAAGTGAACAGATAAGATGTGTGTGGGGGGAGAGGAACGGGTACAGGGGCATGAAAATCAACTACAATGTATTTTGAGAAGTAAAATTTTTTTTAAAGTAAATTTTAAAATAAAAAAGTTATTTACAAAAACATTTTTAAAACATAATACATAAGAATAAATTGAAGGAAAGTTATGTAAGATCTCCTCGATGGAAATCATGAAACATCACTGTAAGAAGTTTTAAAAGACCTATATAAATTGAGTGATATTTATGTTCTTGGATTGGAAAACTCAGTACTGTAAAGGCCAAATGTAGCTACAGCAAGTCAGAAAAGAACAAGTCTCATAAACTAACACTACAAAGCATTGGGGATTATTTTAAAGCTATAGTAAGTAAGAAAATGTAGCACTGGTACAAGGATAGACAAACTAATTGAACGGAAAAGAGTTCTAAGAAAAACTTGTAGATATGTTACCTTATTACAAAGATGACACTGCAGAACAGTGGGGAGGGGATTGGCATTAATTACAAAATAGTGATGGATCAATTGGATAACCCTACTTAAAAAATAAAAATCTTCACTGTTAAGTCTCATACCATAAACAAAAGTGCAATTCCAAATTATTTGTGAAAAACATAATAATAGCATAAATTGAAATTCCTAACACTAATTAAATTTTACATGTAGTTAACAGAGTTAAAACACTTTCACATATTATCTCATTTGTTTTTTATGCAATCCCAGTGAGGGAAGTAAGATAGATATTATCTCCATTCTGCCAATGAGGAAACTAAATTTTAAGAAAGGTAAGGCTTTTGCTGAAAATTACACAGTCATTAAATGAATAAAGATGGATGTCATGCAGTCAAATCCCACTAAGCATAGAAAAAATGGGAAATCAGCAGGTTAAAGTAATTTGCGTTGTTTATACCCTGTGCTTCAATTTTCTCCTTTGTGATATGTTAGCAGGATTATTACAAGAAATAAATAATACGATAAATGTGAACATTTCTACTCTAATGCCTCCCACTTAGCAGACATTCCATAAATATGAGCTTCTCATCCTGGCCCGTTCTGAAGTCCACTGGCCGGTCAGGAGCATAGATTGCACTGGAATGAATGCTTCTAGCGCAGCACAACATTCCCTGCTGCCTCTGACAAATGATACTGATAAGGCTCAAGAAACTATTTTTAGTAGAATCAGCCACCTGTGCAATGTGAAACTTGTCACTTATCAAATAGCAAAGTGGAAAATTGTTAGAAGGTGACAGGATATTTTATGGAACCAAATGTTCCCATTTTCAACACGTTTCACAGGGTGTTTTCTTAGTGTGTCTTCATGTCCTTTATTGTGAGTCTGATTTTTTTTTTTCGTGTCCTCTGTCAGTCTTGCTCTAGCTTAGACTTCAGAGCCTCTCTGTTTCACAGGGTGTTTTCTTAGTGTGTCTTCATGTCCTTTATTGTGAGTCTGATTTTTTTTTCGTGTCCTCTGTCAGTCTTGCTCTAGCTTAGACTTCAGAGCCTCTCTGCTTCCTCTCTGACCTCCTAGTGACAGCGTCATCATTGTTCCTGAGATTGTGATTAGGACTCGTGATGGTTACATGACAAACCTTCCCAGGGGAGGAACGCTCACTTGTTCCAGAGCACTTGTTTTGCTTCAATGAACACAACCAACAAGGACTTCAGAGCAGAGCTGACCATTACCTGGAAGGGTCAGGGCAGAAATATTTCCCTTAATCATTAAGTTAATAATTCAAACCCAATGCACAAAAGTCTTCTGTGTAAAGATAGGTCAAGGGCATTTGCTGGAGATGTATGGATCATAAAATCAGAAAATGTAAAGACTGCAAATAACTTTAAAACATTTTTAGTCCAAGATTACAAACTTCAGTGCCTCCAGGAGCCTAACAAGGGACGTGAGTGAGGCTTACATGTGATAATCACAGCTTTCTAGGCTAGTTTTGTACCCAATACCCAGCATAGCCCTCTTCCTTATTAACAGAAATCCTCTTTTATTCAGAATATCAATTTGCCCAGTGAAAATCTCCCCTTTGCAGTTGTGGTGGTCATGTAACACAGGCATGGCCAATGAGAACCAGAAGGCACGTGGCTTTTGTCTTTTCCCTTTGTTCTGTCTAGAACACCATTATGATTCTTGGAAGCACAGTAGCCATCTTGTGGACTTGGGGACAAAATCCAGACACTAAAGATGGTGAAGGTGGAATAAACTAAGCCAAGTATTTTATGAGTATTTACTGTGTGGAAAGCTCTAAGATGACAGCAGGGCTCTATTCTTACAAACCTTCAATTTGAGGAGTGAGAAACAGACCATGAGAATGCCAGGTATTAATAATTTCTTTAAAGAAACAAAAAGTGGGGTGAAAGGGTAGAAATTGAAGCGTGTGTGATATTAAGTAGGTAGGGTAGTCAGGGAAAAAATCTCTCAGGGCAACATTTGAAGCAGAGACTCCTTAAGGTATGACTGAAAGATTCCCAGAGCTGTATTACTTCCAACTCTGAGGAAAACAGAGGTCCACTGCTCTCTTTGTTTGAGAAACCCTAAATAAAATTCCCTCCACTTGGTGAGTCATNAAATTTTACATGTAGTTAACAGAGTTAAAACACTTTCACATATTATTATCTCATTTGTTTTTTATGCAATCCCAGTGAGGGAAGTAAGATAGATATTATCTCCATTCTGCCAATGAGGAAACTAAATTTTAAGAAAGGTAAGGCTTTTGCTGAAAATTACACAGTCATTAAATGAATAAAGATGGATGTCATGCAGTCAAATCCCACTAAGCATAGAAAAAATGGGAAATCAGCAGGTTAAAGTAATTTGCGTTGTTTATACCCTGTGCTTCAATTTTCTCCTTTGTGATATGTTAGCAGGATTATTACAAGAAATAAATAATACGATAAATGTGAACATTTCTACTCTAATGCCTCCCACTTAGCAGACATTCCATAAATATGAGCTTCTCATCCTGGCCCGTTCTGAAGTCCACTGGCCGGTCAGGAGCATAGATTGCACTGGAATGAATGCTTCTAGCGCAGCACAACATTCCCTGCTGCCTCTGACAAATGATACTGATAAGGCTCAAGAAACTATTTTTAGTAGAATCAGCCACCTGTGCAATGTGAAACTTGTCACTTATCAAATAGCAAAGTGGAAAATTGTTAGAAGGTGACAGGATATTTTATGGAACCAAATGTTCCCATTTTCAACACGTTTCACAGGGTGTTTTCTTAGTGTGTCTTCATGTCCTTTATTGTGAGTCTGATTTTTTTTTCGTGTCCTCTGTCAGTCTTGCTCTAGCTTAGACTTCAGAGCCTCTCAGCTTCCTCTCTGACCTCCTAGTGACAGCGTCATCATTGTTCCTGAGATTGTGATTAGGACTCGTGATGGTTACATGACAAACCTTCCCAGGGGAGGAACGCTCACTTGTTCCAGAGCACTTGTTTTGCTTCAATGAACACAACCAACAAGGACTTCAGAGCAGAGCTGACCATTACCTGGAAGGGTCAGGGCAGAAATATTTCCCTTAATCATTAAGTTAATAATTCAAACCCAATGCACAAAAGTCTTCTGTGTAAAGATAGGTCAAGGGCATTTGCTGGAGATGTATGGATCATAAAATCAGAAAATGTAAAGACTGCAAATAACTTTAAAACATTTTTAGTCCAAGATTACAAACTTCAGTGCCTCCAGGAGCCTAACAAGGGACGTGAGTGAGGCTTACATGTGATAATCACAGCTTTCTAGGCTAGTTTTGTACCCAATACCCAGCATAGCCCTCTTCCTTATTAACAGAAATCCTCTTTTATTCAGAATATCAATTTGCCCAGTGAAAATCTCCCCTTTGCAGTTGTGGTGGTCATGTAACACAGGCATGGCCAATGAGAACCAGAAGGCACGTGGCTTTTGTCTTTTCCCTTTGTTCTGTCTAGAACACCATTATGATTCTTGGAAGCACAGTAGCCATCTTGTGGACTTGGGGACAAAATCCAGACACTAAAGATGGTGAAGGTGGAATAAACTAAGCCAAGTATTTTATGAGTATTTACTGTGTGGAAAGCTCTAAGATGACAGCAGGGCTCTATTCTTACAAACCTTCAATTTGAGGAGTGAGAAACAGACCATGAGAATGCCAGGTATTAATAATTTCTTTAAAGAAACAAAAAGTGGGGTGAAAGGGTAGAAATTGAAGCATGTGTGATATTAAGTAGGTAGGGTAGTCAGGGAAAAAATCTCTCAGGGCAACATTTGAAGCAGAGACTCCTTAAGATATGACTGAAAGATTCCCAGAGCTGTATTACTTCCAACTCTGAGGAAAACAGAGGTCCACTGCTCTCTTTGTTTGAGAAACCCTAAATAAAATTCCCTCCACTTGGTGAGTCATATTACACACTACTATATTAAAGACTAGGTAATTCTGTGGTAAAGACACATATTTGACTCTAATCCAGAATTTTCCAGATTCATTTGACCCTGGAACCATTCGTTGCAGTTGAGTCTATCAACCACCTCTGGAAAAGTTCCAAGTCATAGTCTTTGGGAAATGAGGCTATTATTACCCTACAAGGGTAACAACCAACGATTGCTGAGGCCTCTTGGGAATAAAATAAAGCTGGACAATTTGTTTTTAAGTTCTCATAAATAAACATTTTTATTCAAATAAAGTCACGGTCCCAGATCATGGTGTTCTGTTATTTATCAAACAAAAATAAGCAAACCAAGAAGAAAAAATATATATTAAAAGCGAGTGATAGTGCAGTAAATGTAAGAATTGTAGAGAGTTAATCGTGGGAAAAGAAACTATTAAAAATATCTGATATTTCAGGAAGAGTAATGCTCTTCCCTGATTGTCAACAAATATCCTGCATTTACTTCTTCCACCACATTTTTCTATTGTCCCACGTTATCAATCAAAGTTATCTATGCTGCATTTGCCTCCTCTCTCAGTTAGTATGCTGTGTGCTCCTTAGGGGCAGGAACTGAATCTTGTTCAACTTTCAATCCTAAATGTCTAGTGGAGGGTATGGCTCATGATCAGTGGTGTGTTAATAAACAAAATCATTCAAAAAGCTCAGTAACTTCACATAGGAACTCATTGTTCAAAGCTAGTCCAGGGGATAGGTCACTGAAAGCTTTGAATTTTCTTACCTTATTTTTTTTCAATATCAAGTTCCTTTCCTTGTCATAAAAACAGCTTTCAGAATTTTCATGCACAAACAGTTGTTTGAGTAGCATAATGAAATGGATAAACGAGTCAATTTTTTAGGTCTTTCCTGCTAGTCCATCTAATATTCATGTCTGATTATATTTTGGAAACTCAGGGAGGATTTTTAAAATAACAGTAATTTGATTCTTCCCACAATCAATTAATTCACATTTTTCATTTTTCTAAGGATGAAACTCAGCCGTGGTGTTTTTTGTTGTTGTTGTTTTTTGTTTTTTTAAATTTTCCAGGTGATTCTAATATGCTACAAGTGCTGGGAACCATTTTATATTGATCAAAGTAATGGAAAGCTTTAGCAACCAGTTAAGTTCTAGGTAGCACATTCATCATAATGTGAAAATGGACATGCACCAGGTAGGAGGATGTATTGTCCTGGCCTCAACATGCTCAGACCAAACAATAGTGTCATTTGTATTCAAGAGACACTTCAATATCAGTCAGCTGAC
>NW_007739191.1:0-9470 GCF_000696425.1 Galeopterus variegatus | reverse complement strand
GCTCAGACCAAACAATAGTGTCATTTGTATTCAAGAGACACTTCAATATCAGTCAGCTGACGTAGGCTCTGGAAATGCCTTAAATCTTTTGGAAAAATGTTGTCTAAGTTCTGATATCCCCATGAATCTAAAATACCAACAGTGCCACTCACTTATTATATCAGAATCAAGATTTAGAAGATGAGGACATCATGGCATATCACAGTGCTGTTCTTTCTGTCCCACAAACAAGGAAAAAGGAAAACTTACACAAGTGTAAAAGCTGTTGTTCCTTTTGTCATGACTTATGCACACAGATACATACACACATACACATTTTCATTCAAACAGCCATGTACATGTTAGCTGAAGATGCCTAAGCAGAGTTCTAAGAGATCATTTATTAACATTTTGGAGCTGAGATCATGCATTAGTCCAAAGGAAAAAAATCATCTATCTATGTTCCTCCTTTTCCTAATACCACGTATGACTTCACAGAGATTAATGACTTCATACATTTCTTTTCATATTCTAGCTCCTTTTTTTTCTTTTATTTCCTCTAGGAAATAGATCACTAGAGGTAACCGGTGATTCCCAGGCAGTAAGATCTAGCAGCGCAATGTTATTGAGAGAGAATAAAGAACATATCCTTAATGTGGCTTGAAAGATTAACATAGTTGGTTATCCTGGAAGGCCTATCAGAAAGCCAGAGGGGTCTCAAGTCACTTTTACTCTTTAAAATAATAATGGAAATTTAAATAAATTGTTCTGTTTCCCACCCCCCAGTAAAAATCTACGGGTCAAAAGGCTAATGAGTATTCAATAAGGAATGTCCTCAGCTAATAGGGCAGGGTCTGTCCTTGTGTGCCATGGTGGTTTATTTCCAGGGTGCTTCCAAGGACTTTCCTTATATATTACTTAATTGCTAATGTATACAAGTCTTTTTACCAAAAATCATCTGTGTTAAAAAGAATAATGGGGATCTGCCATGTTCCATATTTCAACCTAGAAGAGAAGTGTTGGGTTTTGCAGACTCTAAATCCTCAAGCTCTGTTCCAGAGCCTGTCTGCTACGATTAGTAGCTCAGCTGATAATCCTCTGCAGTCATCTTTTCTCACCCATCTAACATCAGCTTCACATTTTACCCCTTGCTTAAGCACAGTTCACTGATGCAGGCAAGAGAGGTTTCCTTTTATTCCTTAAAGAATGTTTCATGCAAAGTTTTCCCCAAAGGCACTCTGTTTGATTTCTACATACATCGGTCAATCTCTGACTGCCTATTGAACATGCATAGTAGAATTCCATTAGCCTTAAATGATTCTATTTCATATATCATATGGTCAAGTGGACTGTAAACTCTTCAAAGATTGAAAGCATATTTTAAATGCTGATTGTCCATTCTTAATAGATCATGGAGGAGTGTTGGCAACATTGTAGGAAATCAATAACTTCATTTTAATAGTTTGCCTACCTAACAAACGTGCTTAATCATTTCTTTTTTATTTTGAAACAGTTGAAATAATTCTAATCTTACTGAAAAGTTGTGAGTACGGTAGAAATAACTTTTTTTTTCTTAACCATTTGTAAGTAAGTTGCTTCCAAGATGTACAGTCCCCTTAATTCTTTACTCTCATTTCCTACAAGCAAGGACACTGTACCACATAGCCACAATACTACCATCAAAAATCTGGAAATTAACATAGATATATCATTGGCATCCAGTTTTTAGACCCCCATTAAGGTTTTCCAATTAACCCAATAATGACCTTTGTAGCAAAACAACCTAGTTCAGAATCACACATAACAATTAGTTGACATATTTCTCCAATCTCCTTCAGTTTGGAACAGTTTCTCAGTTTTTCCTAGATTTCCATGACATTGACACTTTTAAAGATTATCTACCAGTTATTGCAGACTGTCCCTCAATTTAGGCTTTTCTGATGTTTTCTCATCATTCATTCAAGCTATATGTCCTGTCAGTAATATTACACAAATGATGCTGCATTTTTCACATTGTATGCTATCAGTAATTTAGATTTCCCCCAATACTGATAATGTTCACTTTGACTACTTGAGTGAGTAGATACATTCCAGGCTTCTCAATTGTGAATTTATTCTTTTTCCTTACCAAATTTCTTAAGAAAATGTATTCAAAAATCATATTTCTTGAATCACTAGATTATGTCCCAGAACATACCTTGATAGGAGAACTTATGGAAGAGAACATAAAACACTTTAATTTAGGTGGTACCTTAACTAATAATAATGTCAATGGCATTTTACATACATTAAAGTAGTAACGAAGAATACTGTTTAGTGCACATCCATTCATCATTGATACCTGACATTTCTTCACAGGATTATAGACTTTGCTTCCAATGGTGATGATGATAGTGGAAGAGATAAAGGGGACAAGGAGACTGGGAGTACACCTGGGAATAAAAGTCCTCTAGGTCCACTGGGTCTTTTCACTCTCCCTGTTTCTACATTCAGTTCCCCAAGTTCATTTTATAATGGTGGCATTAGAAAACTTAGGATCTATCAACTATGTGCATTGGGTCAAAAGGTATCATATGGTGGCTTGCTACATGACTTGACATATACGCATTAAGTAAGCTAAATATTCTCTTTTGAAATATCTCTTCATACTTCTTTTTAGGTTTCAACAAATAATTTAAGCTTCAACTGAAGGTTAATTACGATTTTCTTGTACGTTTTCCCTAAATAGTATTAATCAGTCCCATCAGCTGATTCATTTAGAAGGCTTTGCTATGCTTGCATATGCCTTTCAAAATCCTTGCTGCTTGTTTTTGCAATGCAACAGGTCCATGTCCCCATAAGTTGGGTCCTCTGGGTCTCTTTAGAAGTTGCTTTCTCTCACTCAACATCAACAGCAGACTCTCCCTGCTGGAGCCTAAAGAAGTAAGAAAAGAAGATATTGCAGAGTTAAACTTACGTGTGTATTAATATATCAAATTATTATTGATTAGTATATCAAATTATATTATGTGATATTTAATGTTATAAATATATTAATACATATGTAATTATATTGATTAATATAAGATAATTATATTATTACAGAAGGAAATTGCACTAAAAAGTTATATTCTCTTCTCACATTTTACGCCATAATAAATCTAGATGGATTAATGATTTACATATGAAAATGAACCTAAGAATTGGGAAGGTTTATTGAGGCATCATGGGCACAAGGAAAAAACTGATAGATCTGACTACATAAGAATTAAAATTTCTCTATGATGAAATACATCAGAAGTAAAGTCAAAGGACAATATGAAAAAAAACATTTTCGATATGTTTGGAAGACAAAAGTCTAATATCTGTATTATGTAAATATATTTTCATTTCATCCCCAAAGTCTTAACTTGTTTCAACTCAAAAGTTCAAAGTTTAAAGTCCCATCTGTCAAATCAATACCAGTTATCTACTTCCAAGATACAATAGTGGGACAAACATAGGGTACATATTCCCATTCCAAAAGAGAGAAATAGGCCAAAAGAAAGGTGTAACAGGTTCCAAACAAGTCCAAAACTCAGCAGGGCAGGCAGTAAATCTCAAAGCTGGTGAATCCTGTACCTTGACTCCATATTTGACCTCCTCTGCATGCTGGTGTGGGGATCGTGTCCCCAAGTCCTTCAGCAGCTCCGCTCCTATGGCTTTCCTGCTCGTAGGTGACACTTCAGCTCTTCCAGGCTGGTGTACCACTCTGGTAGCTCCTCAGGCCTGGGGTCTCCATGGTGGTCCCGCTCTCTTGGCTTTACTAGGCATGGCATTGCTGGGGTTTCTCTGCTTCAACTCTGACCCCACATTTGTGCTTGGCATTGCTCTAGTGAAGGCTCTGTGGTGGCTCTGCCCCTGTGACAGATCTCTTCCTGAGGCCCCCAGACTTTTCCATACATGTTTTGAAATAGGAGTCGAGGTTCCCAAGCCTCCACAGCTCTGGTATTCTGAGAGCCTACAGAACTAACACCATGTGGATGCTGCCAAGGCTTCCAGCTTGTATTTTCCAAAGCTGCATGTACAGCCAAACTGAGGTCAATTTAGCCACAGCAGGAGCAGCCAAAGAAGCTGGGGTGCTGGTGTGAGGGGCAGCATCTCAAGGTGGCCCCAGACAGCAAGCCTGTGGAGAGCACCCCAGGCCTGTTCCCCAAGACCATTTTGTCTCCCTAGGTCTTTGGGCTTGAAATGGAAGGGTTGGCCCCAGAGGATTCCGCAATGCTTTCAGGGCCTTTTCCCCCTTCTCCTGATAATCCCTTTCTTTTGCACTAATCTTCTTAGTATCATTGGATTTTTCTTCTGAAGATGCTCTCTTCTTCTCTATCACATGGCCAGGCTGTAAATTTTCCAAATCTTTACACTCTGCTTCTTTTAAATTCTGGCTTTCTGTCATGCCTTTGCCAGCATAACTCAGCATAGGCTGCTGCAAGTAGCTATGCAGCTTCCTAATGCTTTACTGCTTAGAAATTTCTTCTGCCAGATACTATGGTTCACAACTCCTAAGTTCCAACTTCCACAAAGTTCTAGGGCATGGACCCAATGCAGCCGAGATCCTTTCCAGTTCACAGCAAGGGTGATCTTTGCCCAAGTTTCCAAAAACCTCCTCCTTATTTCTATCTGAGACCACCTTAGAATGGTCTTTATTTCTATCAGCATACTGGTCACATTTCTATCAGCATTCTGGTCACCACCATGTAACCAGTCTCTAAGGCATTCCAAACTTTCCCTGGTTTTCTTGTCTTCCAAATTCCCACCAGCAGCTCGGCTTTTCCTAGACTCTTCTTCCAAATTCCTCCAGCCTATCCTCAACACCAAGTTTCAAAGCTGTTTCCAGTATTTGTTATAAGCAACACCCCACGTCTGGTACCAATTTTCTGTATTAGTCCGTTTTTGTTGCTTATAACAAAATACATGAAACTGGGTGATTTACAAAGAAAATGACATTTATTCCTTACAGTTTCTGAGGCTGGGAAGACCAAATTCCATCTGGTTTTGGTGACAATAACCCAGGATTCTCACATTGCAAAATGGTAGAAGCAGAGACAGCAAGAGACAGACAGACAGACTCTCCTCTTAAAGCCCTCAGGACCACACCCTTGACCACCATTTTTAATCCATTCATTGCTGCATGGTCCTACAATCCAATCACCTCTTCAAAGCTCCACCTTTCAATTACCATAATAGAATTTCCCACCCTCTTAATAGTTACAGTGGGGGCTAAGTTTCTAATACATAATACTTGGGGGACACAATTCAAGCTTCAATGAGTTTTGGGGAGACATAATTCAATCCACTACAATTTTCAAAATGGAATAAAACTAGTGAGTTTTGTAAGTTCAGTTTTAAGCAGTTTCCTTGATGAACTCTGAGTAGTTCTAACACCTCTCCCTCCACCCAATTTTTTATTTTGGGGTCCATAGGCATACCATCAAAATATCAAATTTTGTCTTCTTTTTTCCCATTTTTATACCATTTCCTTTTTATTTTTCTTTTCTAATAGGTAGGATTTGAAGGATGATGTTAAATAGTGATAGTAATAGTAGAATCTATGTTTTGTTCAATATTTTGATGTTAATTCTTCTAGTGTGATACAAGACGTTGGTTGAATTTGACTTTTATTATTATTAAAATATCCATGAGCATTTTAATAAGAGGTTTTAACTGGAAGGGTTATGAAGTTTTATCAAATGTCTTCAATATCTGTTGATTGAGTTGCATATTTTTCTTCCTTAACCTATTAATATGATGAGTTACAAAAGTAGATAAGCAGATTTAAACATTTTTGCATTCCTGAATGAACTTTACATAGTCATGTTTTATACTATTTTAATGTAATGTAATACTGTATTATAATTTCTATAACTATTGATCATAGAACATATGTCTTTGCATTGTTTTCTTTGTACAGTACTATGCTTAAATGCCCAGGATGTTGCATGAAATTCTAAATGATTTTTCAATGGCATTTGTAATGAAACTATTGAAGCATTGAAAGATTTACCCTGGTAAGACCATAAATTGGCAGTTACATCTTTTTCTATCAGCAAGTTCCTATAAGTCTTGGTTCATTCCTTTACTCTCTGACCACATGTTTCAGATGGGGTCTCCATGATACAAATTAATCCTGTATTTAGGATAATGAAAGATCTCCTGGATAGAGATGTGCTATTCAATTGATACTGATCTTTTCCTTTCTAAATTATCTCAGTAGCTGCCAGCAATAAATTTAAAGGAGAACACATTAGTGCCAGTACTCAATATTGGCATATATAAACATTTTTATTAACTACCCTGAACGATGAAAAAAAGAAAATTGACAAACAGCCAAGGCATTGTGTTCCAGAGCCAAGAATGTGATTCTGGAACATTTCCATTGTGGTTTTCCCTTCAGAGTAATTTGTACACTTTTGAAAGCAGGCTGTAAAATTCTGTGTGGGAATGGGTTATCCAAGGTAACTCCTCTGTCAAGTGAGAAACAATAATCTTACACTCAAAGAAGATCATGTTACTAATTATTAAAGCTAATAAGGAAAACAGAGTTTTTTCACATTTCTGTGTGTGTATATTTGTGTGCATTACAAATATGTGTATGCATATATGTGTATATTATATGCATTTCTAATAATGATATATTATTCAGTGAGTACAAAGACACTTTATATGCATATGCCAATGGTGCAGGCAAAGAATAAATAACAACTCAGCTTCCCCTAAAAACTTGTTTTGGCAGAAGTACTAACTATTCATATTCAGATTCCACTGTCAAAAAGCCCTGCCTGCAAAAGACAAAATGAAGAAAGTTTAAATGAGAAGACAAGGTTTTAAAAAAGGATATTCACAGTTTTATCAATCTGAGTCTGCAGTGTGTTACTCTGGATTCTTGGGACACAACAGTTTGATATTGGATGTTAAGTGTTCTTATTTATAACCATGCCTCTTAGATGCAATTTGAAGGTTGAAGTGAAGTTAAAATGAGGGCTGAAGAGTTAGATGACAATAAATGAGGGCTTCTGCCAAAGCTGCTTTAAGCAAAATTGTATTCAGTGTCTGTCTTCTCCTTCTGTGCCCCTTTACCTCTTAAGTGGCACCACCACGAGCACTTCAGGTAGTTAAATCCTCTTCCGTAACCTCTTACTGCCTTATCAAAACCTCCCGGATTCTTCATTCAGAAAGTGAAGATGGGATTCCATCTTAATGAGGTTACATCCTACACAAGCAAATCTGGGCCAGGCAACACTTGAAGGAGCTGTTCACACTCTGCGGCAACCACGGTGCTACCACTGCAAAGTAAACACATCATTTTTTTGCAAAACAAGAAAAAGGATACTCTTGCATTTTAATAGGACTTAAAACCATAAATTAGAGAAATATAACTCAGGCGGCGGAAATAGAGGGTTAACCCAGCATGTAGATATGGTTATGAGTAGGGACGGATGGAGAGAGTTCAAAGAAATAAAAACCGTTTAGAATGTTTCAAAACCCATCACATATTAATGAATTTTCCTATCTATTTTCAAAAGTTTATATCTATAAGTTTGTTTATGTTCTTTAATTTTTTTCAAATGTGCCAAAGATATAGGTCTCTCAAAAACAAAATAACCATAGCTCAAGCTAAACCTCCAAAATTGATAGGAATTTTCCTTATCTCATGGGTTGGGGTGCTGCGGCTAATACTTCCAAGAATCCTAAGGCAAATGATCTACTCAGGACCAGAAAGAGAAGCCTAATACATTTTTGTTGTTTTATTTCATAGAGAAAGAGGACCAAATATTTTGTTAGTTTTTTTCGTATTCTCATGAAGGAACAATTACATCTTTCTAATATTTTGACAATTTCTTCACTCTCCAGGAAACTAAAAGACATAACAATAGATGGTTACTTGAAGTTGTACAATCAAGATGTTCAAGCACAAGAAGGTACAATACTCAACTTTTTTCCCTCCCCAATAAAAGTAGAAACAAATGTTTCTACCACTAGCAGAGTACGAAAAACTATTGATAAATACGGAATGTGGAATGGAGAAGCGGAGCCCTTGTGAAGAGATAGTGGACTCAAACTTATATGGGGGTAGGAGGAAAAAGAGGGAAGACATTTTAGGCTTAGATGGGGACTGTGAGAATAGTTTTCAAAGGCTCCTTAAAACCAGCTTTAGAAAAAGTCGATTACCAGTCCAGCTGAACGATTAAGGGAAAGAGAGTCAGGATAAAGCTGAAAATGAAAAATACCACAAGGTACAGAAAATCAATTAAGAATTCCAAATATTTCCAAATGTACTTCTTACCCAAATAACACATTATTTATAAATTGATACTTAGAGTTGTACCACAAACAAATTTGATGTTTCATCTGTAACCACAGCATATTTCGATAGCATTCATCTTAATTCCCAGTCTGTCTTCCAACCCCATTTTCTATTTTCATCTTTATTTGATCAACCTGACATTTGTCTGGCTTGTCATTCCAAATGGATGAATACTCCAAATATCACTTAAGAATAACAAGGACAGAACTCAATCTAATTTGGAATCTCTGGCTAAAATGCCATTTTTTGTGTGTGGCATTTGTCATTCAAGACCTTTTAGGGAGAAGAAGCTATCCTCAACACAGTACTAACTCCTTGATCTCTGTCAATGGAATTATCCAGGAATGAGACTGAGAGAGTCAAGGAGACAACCGTGCTACCTAGAGTTCCCCTGAGATCATAAAGAAAAAGCAATTTCATTTTGGGGTGAGGGAAACCAAGAATAAACTATCCTACATTCCTATTACTAAGTGTTAATTATTAAAGTTTGGAGGATAAGATTGCTATCACAATAGTGAACTTAGCGGGAGGGAGTGTGAGAAGGAACGGCGTCTGTCCTCAATAAGTAGGCAGGAGATGTTTGTAAAGGATATTCTAGTCTCAGACAAATATGGTTTTCTCAAAAAAGTTAAGCCTGTGCTCAAATCAAGAGAAAATTGAGAAAGTATCCCAAACGGGGGCCGTGCGAGAAAATATATTGGCCAGAATGGGAGAATAGAGATGAACTGTTTTTTCCACTTTTTTCTCATTTTATTTCATTTTGGATTACAGTTAGGACTTTCCTGTACAATGTATGCTCAAAGGGAATTTTCTCAATTGGTCCATATGTTTTGAATGTGATGTTTTTAGACTAAGTAGGTCCTTAGAGGTAAGTGGGAGGCTGTGCTGCACAATAGAAGGAAAATTATCAAAGGGCATGTGCTATTGAGATAGGATTTATGATTCATCAAGAGACAGGAGCCACTCTTCTCTACAGTTTCTCCTTCACGTGCTGAATTCAAACAATTGCTATAAGAATTTTTTCTTTCCTTAATGTGAATGTCAGCTGACAGTGTTAAGGAAAGTAATTTTTCTATCATGACATGCAGCATAGTTAATCCAGTGGGTTAAGGAACCAAAGAGACCTAGAATATCCAGCCTCCGTCCTTTACCAGCTGTCTGACTTCAG
>NW_007739190.1:34861-38142 GCF_000696425.1 Galeopterus variegatus | reverse complement strand
TCATACATTTTTTAACCAACATATTTCTAAAATACCTTGAAGAAGTATAAAAATATTACGGTGTTGGGGAAACTGGATATCCATATGTAGAAAAATGAAACTAGATCCTTACCTCTCACCATAAACCCAAATCAACTCAAAATGGATTACAGACTTATAGGAACTGAAACTATAAAACTTCTAGAAGAAAACAACACAGGGGAAACACTTCAGGAAGTAGGACCGGGCAAAGACTTTATGAATAAAACCCCAAAACCACAGGCAACAAAAGAAAAAATAAATACATGGGATTATATCAAACTAAAAAGCTTCTGCACAGCAAAAGAAACAGTTAACAGAGTGAGAAGACAACCTACAGAATGGGAGAAAATATTTGCAAACTATGTATCCAACAAGAGATTAATATCCAGAATATACGAGGAACTCAACTTCACAATAAAAAACAAATAATCTGATTGAAAAATGGGCAAAGAGCTGAATAGACATCTCTCAAAAGAAGACATACAAATGGTGAACAGGTACATGAAAAAATGCTCAACATCACTAATCATGAGGGAAATGCAAATCAAAACTACACTGAAATATAATTTCACCTGAGTTAGAATGGCTTTTGTCAAGAAGACAGAGAATAACAAATGCTGGTGAAGATGTGTAGAAAGGGGAACCCTTACACACTGTTGATGGAATGTAAATTAGTACAGCCATTATGGGAAACAGTATGAAGGTTTCTCGAACAACTACAGATAGAAGAACTACCATATGATTCAGCAATCTCACTACTGGGTACATACCCAAAGGAATGGAAATCATCACGTCAAAGGGACACCTGCACACCCCTGTTTATCACAGCCTTAGTTGCAATAGCCATAGTACGGAACCAACCTAAATGTCCACTGACGGATGACTGGAAAAGGAAAACATTGTATACATACACAATGGACTACTACTCAGCCCTAAAAAAGAATGAAATTCTGCCACTAGCAGCAGCATGGATGAGTTTGGAGAAAATTATGTTAAGTGAAATAAGCCAGTCAAAGAAAGAGAAATGTCACTCACATGTCCTCACCCATAAGTGGAAGGAAGCAAGGGAGGGAGGAAGGAAGGAAGGAAGGAAAATCATAATAATATATTGAACTTTCAGAAGTAGAGAACACATTTGTGGTTACTAGAGGCAGGAAGGGGGAACAAGAAAAAGAAACGGGTTATTGGACTGTAGCGGATTGAATTATGTCCCCCCCAAACTCCCTGAAGCTTGAATTGTGTCCCCCAAGTTTTCTGTATTAGAAACTTGGCCCCCATTATGACTGTTAAGAGGGTGGGAAATCCTATTACGGTAATTGAAAAGTGGAGCCTTGAAGAGGTGATTAGATCATAGGACCACAGTATAGTGAATGGATTAAAGCTGGTGATCAGCAGTGTGGTTTTGAGGGCTTTAAAAGAAGAGGAGATGGGCCAACCCGGTGGCGCACTGTAGCGCGGCGGTGCTCCCGCTGAGGGTTCGGATCCCACATACAGACCGGTTCCCGCTCACTGGCTGAGCGAGGTGCGGGCACAGCGACAAGGGTTGCGATCCCGTTGCTGGTCCCGGTCCGGTCCGGGCGCGACACTGAGGGTTGCAATCCATTGCCGGACACGAAAAAAGACAAAAAGGAAAAAAAAAAAAAGAAGAAGAGGAGAGTCTGTCTTTCTCCCTCTGCTCTCTCTGCTTCCACGAACTTGCAATGTGAGACCTCTGGGTCACTGTCACCACCACCAGATGGACTTCGGACATCCCAGCCTCAGAAACTGTAAGCAATAAATTTCATTTTCTTTATAAATCACCCAGGTCTGTGTATTTTGTTATAAGCAACAGAAATAGACCAGGACAGACACAAAACAGCTAGTTAGGAAAAATAAGTTCTACTGATATACAGTAGAGCTAGGTAGGCATCTATAATTAACCTGAAATTACTGTATGTTATCAAATGACTAGACGAGAGATCAAATGTCTTCAACACAAAGAAATAATTATGGTTTGTATGGCAAATATGCTAATTATCCTGACTTGATCATCACACACTGTGCACAGGTATTGATATTCAACTCTGTACCTCACAAATATGTATAATTGATTATGTCTCAATAAAAAAATATTATGGTATAAATAATAAAAAATGAAAAATAAAAGACTAGGTTGAGACCGGGTAAATCAGCAAAGGCTTTTGTTTAGTTTTAAGCCTCAGAATGGTGTAAAATTTGATCAAGTGACAGAAATGTCAGAGGTACCCCAAGAGCCTTAGGATCAAACACCTTCAGACACCTCCATCTAGAGATTTAAAAGGAAATTTTTTTTCCCTCTAGACAATGACCTTCACAGCTCATTATAGTACTTCATTTTTGTATTCCACCAGGCAGAAGGTGGAATAGGAATATGAATAGATGGTGAAGGAGGAAGAGAGGCATCTCTTTTTGGTTCCACGACTTTTCAATAGTAGTAATTCATCAAAATCACACGAAGTATCCATGCCTCCCACCTTTGATTATCCTCAAAGCATAGTTCACTGCTTCCAAATTTTTATTTTTAAATTAAGCAACACACTTTTATTTTTTATTTACTTATTTTTTCGATATAAAATCTGGTTGATTATTGTGGCCCATTACGAAAACCTCCCTCCCTCCTCCCTCTCCTCCTTTCCACCCAACAATGTCCTTTCTGTTTGCTTGTTGTATCAACTTCAAGGAATTGTAGTTGTTATATCTCCCCCGCCCGGTTGTGTGTGTGTGTGTGTGTGTGTGTGTGTGTGTGTGAATTTACTTATTTTTACCTCCCACCAATAAGTGAGAACATGTGGTATTTCCCTTTCTCTGCCTGACTTGTTTCACTTAATATAATTCTCTCAAGGTCCATCCATGTCGTTGCAAATGCCAGTATTACATTTGTTTTTATAGCTGAGTAGCATTCCATTGTGTAGATATACCACATTTTCCATATCCACTCATCCGATGATGGACATTTGGGCTGGTTCCAACTCGTGGCTATTGTAAAGAGTGCTGCAATGAACACTGGGGAACAGGTATCCCTTCAACTTGATGATTTCCATTCCTCTGGGTATATTCCCAGCAGTGGGATAGCTGGATCATATGGCAGATCTATCTGCAATTCTTTGAGGAACCTCCATACCATCTTCCATAGAGGCTGAACCATTTTGCAGTCCCACCAGCAATGTATGGAGTTCCTTTTTCTCCGCAACCTCGCCAGCTTTTATCGTTCCGAGTCTTTTGGATTGTAGGCATCCTCACTG
>NW_007739190.1:33562-34160 GCF_000696425.1 Galeopterus variegatus | reverse complement strand
AGGTAGTGTTATGCCTCCAGCTTTATTTTTTTTTTGCACAGCATTGCTTTCGCTATGCGTGGTCTTTTATATTCCATATAAATGTCTGGATAGTTCTTTCCATTTCTGAGAAAAATGTCATTGGAATTTTGGTAGGTATTGCATTGAATTTGTATATCGCTTTGGGTAGTATGGCCATTTTCACTATGTTTATTCTTCCAAAGGAAGAACATGGGATATCTTTCCATCTTCTTTTATCCTCTCTAATTTCTCTCAGCAGTGGTTTGTAGTTCTCATTATACAGATTTTTCACATCCGTGGTTAACTCAATTCCTAAGTTTTTTATTTTTTTGGTGGCTATTGTAAATGGGCAGTCTTTCTTGATTTCTCGTTCTGCATGTTCACTATTGGGGAAAAGAAATGCTACTGATTTTTGTGTGTTGATTTTGTATCCTGCTACTGTGCTGAAATCATTTATCACCTCCAAGAGTTTTATTGTAGAGGCTCTAGGCTGTTTGATACATAAGATCATGTCATCTGCAAACAGAGACAGTTTGACTTCTTTTCCAATCTCGATGCCCTTTATTTCCTTCTCTTCTCTGATTGCTCTGGCTAGTAC
>NW_007739190.1:26993-29874 GCF_000696425.1 Galeopterus variegatus | reverse complement strand
TATAGGTAACAGTTCCAAGACATACTGTTATCTTAAAAAAAGCAAAGTGTGGAATACCATAGATAGCATGCTACCTTTGATGTTAAGAGAAATAAGAATGCCTATATACTTATTAAGTAGCTCTGGAAGGACACAGAAAAAAGTAATAGTAGTGGTGCTGGTGGGGGTGGGAAATAAGTGAGATAAGAGAGAGGGAGATTTTCATGATATACTATTTTATTTAAAACTATGTTTATTGGGGCCGGCCCAGTGGCGCACTGCTACAGTGCGCCGCTTGGGAGCGCGGCGGCGCTCCTNACTAAGATGTTGCTGTGGTTGCCAATTTGGTATGGCTACCTCCGTGACTTCTCAGTTTGCCTCTAGTGCCTTGTGGGTGTGGTTGCCTTGGTTCTTGGGCCTCTCTGGGGAGCCACCTCTCTGGTCAGCTTGGACTCGGCTGGGCTGCTGGATCATGGGGCAGTACCGCAGGGTGTGTGGTCTCTGCTGAGCTGCCACCTCCCATGCAGGACTTCTCCCTGTTCTCTGCACTCTGGCCCAGGCTGCTGGGATGCACTGAGGTACCGCAGAGCGTGTGGTCTCTGCAGATCAGCATTCATTAGTTTCTGAAGCTGGGAAGTCCAAAGTCCATCTGGTGGTGGCAACAGTGACCCAGCAGTAATTTTGGAGGCTGATAAGTCCAAAGTCCAGGGAACACATCTGGTGAGGGTCTTCTTTGGTGGTGGTTTTACAGCAATGCCTCACTGATTCCAAATTTAAATTACCTTGGACTTTGTACATATCTTCCTGTGGCAATCAGTAAACTTGTTCATACATAAGTTTGCCTTCGCCACTTGATCCTGAGCTTTCTTCAAGGCCAAAATTATCTTTTTCCTCTTTGAAAACACAAAGTCTAGCACAGGGTTTGTTACATTATAGGTGCTTAAAATACGTAACTATCTATTTTACTTCCACATAAAAAAAGGTCTGGGTACAAAATATACAGGTCCTAGCTCCTAACATTTAAGTACACTTCACAGCCCCTAATTTACTGAGAAAACTATGTCTTTCATTATTTGGGTTCAAGTCAGTTTAGACTACTTAACTGTCTCCCAACATCACGGAGCTGATTGCTGACTTTTCCCTGGAACCTATACTTATCATCTCTTAAGTAAACCTTGCTCCTAGCCCCCTTCATCCAATCCAGGACCAATTTCAAAGCTGGAGCTAAATCCTGCCCTCACAGACAAAGTGGAAAAATGATTAATTTTTTCTCCTATTTTCTATGACCTAAGCTTTATTTATTTTTATTTTTTTGGCAGCTGGCTGGTATGGGGATCCAAACCCTTGACCCTGGCATTATAACCCCACGCTCTAACAAACGGAACTAACCAGCCAGCCCTCTATGACCTAAGTTCAAGCAACACCATTCTTAGGTCCCTCCCCAGTCCCAGAAATCACCTCACTTTATTGCACATACTCTACCAAAATGCAGCACCAAGGAATCTGTCCATTATATTTTCTTCCTGTGTGATAAATTCTGATTCATTTTTTAAGTTTATTTTTAAATTTTTTCCAAAATCTACACATGTTCACATAAATAGCATTGCTTTTGGCTACAGCAAAATTAAGCACAACTAAANTAATATTGTGGCAAAAAAACACTATGGCAGAACAATCTATTTCACTTGGGGGAGGAACTAAAATTATATAATTTATTCAAGATTTATTAGTATTTATTCTAGGGAATTTCAAACTTTGCAAGTTCTGCATTTTACTAACATTCCACTTAAATTTCAATGTTGTACTTCAAATGTTAGTGTCTACATCACATTTCACTACTGGTTTTATTCTCATTCCCCAAAGAATATGTCAAAAGATATATTTATTCATCTCGTTTACTGCAATTTTCATAGAAGCCAAGTAAATTAAAAAAGAAAATCCACTAAGAACAGGCTCTATTATAATTCACTCCCTAGCTCTGTAGTAAAGAAATAATTAGTTGAATGCATTAATTTTTTTTTTNGATCCTATATAGGAATGGCCGGTGCGCTCACTGGCTGAGCGCGGTGCAGACGACACCACACAAAGGGTTGCAATCCCCTTACTGGTCACGAAAAAGACAAAAAAAAAAAAAGAGTTGGAATAGGCAATAGTATATAGGGCTGGAAGAGAAGTTTAAACCTTTTTTTTTTTTTTTTGGCCACTGGCTGATATGAGAATCTAACCTCTTGACCAATAACATGCTCTAACCAAGTGAGCTATCCAGCTAGTCCCAAGTTTATACCATTTGATCTGGAGAATAGCTAGACATACGACCAAATAGGTAAGCCATGATCACTTGAGACAATCTTTTGAATGTCAGATTGAAGTTTTGATCATGTATATAATAGCAAACCACTCAAGTTCTTAAATAGGGAAAGAACATGGTTAAAACATTGTTTAAAGCACATAAATCTAATTTAAACATCACCAGTGTAGGGAACAAACTGCAAAGAACCCTAGGCAGAGAGAGCTAACAGGGTAAGTACAGCCAGAAGGCAGCTAATAACCTAGGTATTGGGTGATGAGTACCTAGATCAGGAAAAGAGCAGAAACTAAAAATAGAAGCAAAGAAAAAATTAACCAAAGAGAAATGAAATAAGCTACCAGTATCTAACACATATCCATATCTAACTCCATAAGAGCTGTAGAAGACAAAAATGGGAAAGAAATCAAAACAATAAAGACAGCACTAAGTAGTGTGGGGAAAAGTGAAACAGTAGGAATCCAGTGACCCAAGATCTAGTCTCAACTCTCCCACTAAACAGCTGTGTGTACAAAGGAAGCTCATATCTCTTCCTCGGAAAAAAATTCACCCACTGGTATAATGAAAGAATAGCCTTGATGAGGTTAGGGTTCTTTC
>NW_007739190.1:24713-26275 GCF_000696425.1 Galeopterus variegatus | reverse complement strand
TTTTTTTTTTAAGGAAAACTTATGCTATTAGTGTGGAAATTGTGAAATCCAAGCCACCAACCATTAAAAAGATGTAAAAATGACATTTAATTTTGAGATTTAACTTTGAATGGGTGTTCAGTCTTCTTAAAACATGCTCTAATGATCAGACATCCTGATGTGCTGATCCTATCTCTTGTCAAGAAGGTGATAAAGCCTTACATTGTACACCAGTTGTTTAACCTTAGGCATTAGTAGAGAAATGAATATGTTAATTTTTGATGAGAAACAGATTTAAGGAGATTGGCTCCTCAACTGACTCTGGAGAACTGAATAGGCCAATTGGCAGCAGTTATGCAGTAATGAAGATTAACATGAACATTTATTACATGGGTTAAATTAAATCCAAACCAGTGCATTTTTTTCTTCCCTAAACCCCCCTTCCCCCCATACCCCCCCAAAAGGCATGCTTCTAAGAGATAGCTTTGATGTGGGGGAGAAAAAGATGAAGAGGTATTTCTAACCAAGTAATGTCAAGGGAGGCAATTGAGATGATTTTTGACCAAAGAAAAGCATTATCTAGCCAACAAGAAACAGCTAGAACATGATTTTTTAAAACCTGTAACAGTGTATCATTGCTGTATTTCAATAGCTATTATGTTAAAACCATTAAGCTTTAACGTATTGCTTTTGGTACATTTCAAATGGTCACAGAACCAGGAAATCATTTAATTCAATATCTTTATTTTACAGATGAAGAAATTGAGACCCAGAAAAGTTATGTGGTTTACTCATAGCTAATTGGTACAAAAACTTACAATAGATCCTACAATTTTTGACTCCCAAATAACCTAAATGGAAAAAAAACTTTTTAGTAACTCTTCTCAGCAGGCTATTATAGCCACATTGTCAAAGGAGATCAAATGCCCAACTACAGAAAGATAAGTAATGGCATAATAACACACTGGAACAGAATGTAAATATTAATAAATATTACGAAAACACTTCACAAACCAACAGAAATTTGGACTAAAAATATAAAAAGACAGTTGGAAAAAGAATCAAAAA
This sequence comes from Galeopterus variegatus, assembly GCF_000696425.1. Classification (NCBI taxonomy): domain Eukaryota; kingdom Metazoa; phylum Chordata; class Mammalia; order Dermoptera; family Cynocephalidae; genus Galeopterus; species Galeopterus variegatus. The sequence continues at coordinate 25,228 of NW_007739190.1, read as the reverse complement.
TGGCTCAAAAAACTAATGAAAAAATACTTAATCTCACTCATAATAGGAGAATACAAATTAAAACCAGACTGAGATACTGCTTTTCACACATCAAGCTGGCAAAAACCCAAAAGTTTGAAAACACACTCATTGGCACTGTTATAGAATGGCACTACTAATTAATGTGTAAATTGGTATAACTTATGGAAAGCAATTTGATAATATCCATCAAAATTACCCATATAAACCATATGTATTGGCCCAACAATCCCACTTCTGATAATATACCCTAACGAAGTACTTGCACACCTGTGAAATTATGCACACACATACAGTGCATAATTCATCATAGTTTTATAACAGCAAAAGACCAAGAACCACCCCAATGTTTGCCAAGAAGGAACTGGTTAAAGCATGATAAATCTATACAAGGTAATACCACATAGAAATAAAAAGGGAACGAAAAAAGTCTATGTATAGGTAACAGTTCCAAGACATACTGTTATCTTAAAAAAAGCAAAGTGTGGAATACCATA
>NW_007739190.1:21894-23166 GCF_000696425.1 Galeopterus variegatus | reverse complement strand
GTTCCTGCTCACTGGCTGAGCGCGGTGCAGGTGCAACACCGAGGGTTGCAATCCCGTTGCCGGTCCCCTGTACGGGCGTGACACCAAGGGTTGTGATCCCGTTACCGGTCAGTAAAAAAGACAAAAAAAAATAATAAATTAAAAAAAAAAAATAAAGTGTTTAGTTTACACGAGAAAATAAGGACTGAGTGTCCTTTATACCTGTATTTCCAGAGTCTAATATAGTATCTGGCATAGGTAGTATATGTAGATGATGGTTCAGTGTACCCTATGAATCTGAAAATATGGTTGCTCTTAGAGAACTAAATTGTAAAATCAGCACTATCTGGGGTGCTCTGGGACAAGGACTCAACCTGTTTATCACAGTGGCAGCTATGTAGTAACCACAGGATTAGATTCAGTAGGCCATCAAAGCCTCAGCCATTAAGTATCTAAATTATATACTTAACTCTCCTTTATTCAATTTCCATGCTCACTAACTAACTTCACGATTATAATTTGGCTTCCTACAAAGATTGCCTTTGAAGAGAGAACATGCTGATCAGAAGACGGGAGTCTCTAGATCTCATTACAGCTATTCTTCTCATGGTAAATTAATAAACTGGCAATCTGGTTTATAATTTTAGTCTTCCATGAAATTAGCCAGCCTAATGAATCTTCTCTAAATCATATCAATTCTAAGGATCTACTCTGGGGACTTTCAAGTTTCCAAGGCCAGACTGTGGAGTGTAGTGACATCTTGTCCTTCTGCCTTGCCATTTCATTCAAACTTCTACCCCAGGTACAGATGCCAGTGATAATTTCCCCAAGGTTTTGTACAGACAAAGTCGTGGTACCTGGGGAATACTCATTTTCCTCCTGCCCTGGTACAGTCAGGTTAGTGGAAGGCAATAAATGAAGAGACTAAAGAAGGGAAAATGATGAGAACATTGATTAGCTGGACATGATATACAGGTTTTTATGTGAAACAAGGAAGAGTACTTGCACTTTTTTTTTACGTTTTTAATAGCTTTAACTGTACAAATAATAAACACATTTTCATGTTCAAAATGTTGTACAGAAGTACATAAAGAGATTAAGTCTCCTTTTTCAAATACCTAAAATTCCACCATCCTCCCTAGAAGTAACCTCAGAAAGCAGTTTGGTATACACCTTTCCTGAAATTTTTCTATATATTTACATATAAATAATGTTACATATTGTTTTAGTCCATCCTGGCTGCTATAACAAAATAAAAAACAGAAATGTATTGTTCTTAGTTCTGGAGGCTGG
>NW_007739190.1:19697-21027 GCF_000696425.1 Galeopterus variegatus | reverse complement strand
AGAGATTAAGTCTCCTTTTTCAAATACCTAAAATTCCACCATCCTCCCTAGAAGTAACCTCGGAAAGCAGTTTGGTATACACCTTTCCTGAAATTTTTCTATATATTTACATATAAATAATGTTACATATTGTTTTAGTCCATCCTGGCTGCTATAACAAAATAAAAAACAGAAATGTATTGTTCTTAGTTCTGGAGGCTGGGGAGTCTGAGATCAAGGGGCTGGCAGACTCAGTGTCTGGTGAGGGCTTGCTCCTCACAGATGGAGGCTCTTCATGACATCCTCACATGGCAAAAGAGGCAAGGCAGCACCTTCAAACTCTTTTAAAAACAGCACTAATCCCATTCTTAACAGAAAAGCCCTCATGACTTAATAACTTCTTAAAAGGCCCCAACTCTTCATACTATCACATTGGGTATTAGGTTCCAACATATGGATTTTGGATGATGCGTTGAGACCACAGCACATGTACATATGCATACTCACATGTTCAGCATTTGGGGTGCTTTAAATTATGCTTTGTTTTACATAATGAGATGATACATAAACATCTGCAATTCTTTTAAACTTAATAATACAAGGGTACTTTAAAAAGTTCATGGAAAAATAGAATTAAAAGGTAATATGAATCTTTCCATGAACTCTTTGAAGACCCTTCATATAATTTAAAATCATTCCATCAAGGGATATTCAGATATGCCTCTTTCTTTTTAACTGCTGCAGAACATTTCATTCTATGACTGTTATACAATTTAAATATTTGACAATCAATCCAGTTAGGTTATAAAATAATTAATTTTTTCTATACTTACAACACTTCGGGGGTTTTTCCTCCACCAACGATCAATTCTCTGACCCTCTGGACATCAACTTGGTGTTTAATGATTCAGTTCAATTGAGGCACTATCTGGAGTTAGCCTACACCCCACAGGTTAGGAGTTCAGTCCCACAAGACTGCTCCCCCTTCAGATGCCAATTACAAACCCAGGGCTTCCATACTTTTGATGCACCTGCTATAAATTTGGGATTCCCACAACCTCCTCCTTGGGTTTCATAATTTGCTAGATTGGCTCAAAGAATTTAGGAAAACAGTTTACTTTCTATTATCAGTTTATTATTAAGGATACAACTCAGGAATAGTCAAATGGAAGAGATGCACAGGGCAAAGTATGTAGGAAGGGGTGTGGAACTTCCATGCCCTTTCAGGGCATGCACCCTGTCAGCACCTCCAAATGTTCACCACTCAGGAAGCTCTCTGAGGCTTCATCGTTTTCTTCCCTGTAAAACAGGGGGCATTCTTTTTACATAAATTTTAGATATAAAATAATAT
>NW_007739190.1:16536-19182 GCF_000696425.1 Galeopterus variegatus | reverse complement strand
CTTCCCAAGCGGCGCACTGTAGCAGTGCGCCACCGGGCCGGCCCATCGAAGGTTTTGCTTTCTAATGGCTGATTATACTTTCAAAATAGTTGAATAGATTATCCATTCATTTCATTATTGAAAAGAATGATTTAATCTAAATGGCAATAAAGTTCTCAAAAATATCTCACAAGTGTTTCATCTCACACTACTGGAAAACAAGATCATACATCATTCTGCTGTATTTACCTTTGAAAACAGAAAAAAAAGACAATCAAAAATCTGAATGAATTATAATGGTAAATGAGATGCCAAATTCATACTAAAAATTATGGTATGCCCAATTCAATTGAAGTGTAGTGAAATAATTACCTTGGTGTTTCATAACACAGATGGATACACTTTTTCTTAATCTATTTTATTAAAGCTACAATCTAGAACAATTTATTAAATACACACTAGACAGTACTGCAAATGTAAACAAGTGTGTTTATTTCATTGGTATTTCCAATGTTTCTCTGCAAAGGATGTGTGTTATCATATGCAATCTGTGAAAAAAACAGTTGCCATGAACCTAGGAGAATATATGAGAAAAAATGAGCATCTGCTGTGGCTGTATTTAAGATTTATGGGATTTATGAGATAAGTTTTAAAGAGCTTCAGGTTACTCAGCCAAATTATTCCATGTGCAGACTAAAATAATTATTGTAATTAACATATTTGCATAGTCAATTGCATATTCACCATTTATATACCTATAGAGCTCACTAAACTAGGCTTACATATCTGCATGAAAGACAGTACTAACGTAATACTTTGGGTATCAAACACATTCAAATGTTTGTTGATTTAAACAGAAATACAGTAAGTTAAATAATGCTAAATAATTTTAAATATGACTACATACTAGATAGGCTATTGGACTGGAAATGAGGGTAGTCAGGTTTCTGTATTGGTTTTATTACTGTTTCTACATGCATGTATTAGACATGTAATACGACAAACACTTTTACCTTTCTACACTATTCTTAGGACCAGCCTTTCTTTGAAATCCCACCTCATCTATAAAATATATATAAAATCATTACCACTTTTTGTGTGTGTGTGTGTGGGTGGCTGGCTAGTCCAGGGATCCAAACCCTTGACTTTGGTGTTATAAGACCACACTCTAACCAACTGAGCTACTGGCCAGCCACATGACCACTTCTGATTTCTTCCTGTGAATTCCTGGAGAACTAACATTCTGTACCACTATTAGCGTACCTTGCTTATTAAGTCATTTTTATAAACACCTGCCAACTTGCCAAGGAGACTGCAAACCTAAAGATATGAAGTTTGATTTAGGCTTCTTAGTATCTCCAGTGCCAATTAATGTATTTGAAATTATTACCAGCAGTAATAACAAGTGTTACTGTTCAATTACAGTAGAGTAAATATGGAAAGCTGAGGTTCTCATTCTAGCTCCAAAACTGGCCAGCTATGTGACCAGTAAAAAGGCCTTATTCACTCTGAGACTGTATTTTGGAAGATGCAAAGCTCTAGTGGTACTTATTTCTAAATATCCAGGAAAACAAAATGTAAAGGTATTTTGTACATTTTGGAGGAACACAGGCATCCTGAATAGTTACTAATCAGATAAAATCTTACATTAGTCTCATCAGCTTAAGCAAATTTCACATAATCTAAAATGTCCAACTACCATTATTTCATTCAGGTCATTATCTATTGAGCAAGGAATTATGAGGGCACTGNTAAATAAATAAATAAATAAATAAAACTATGTTTATTTACCCATGCAAACAAATATGCAGTATTTCATATAAACATTTTCATTTAAGTTTAAAGGCAGAATGCAAGGTAATATGCACACACCAATTAAAGCTATGTAAAATATATATGCATGTGGTTTATTTTAAATTTAGATGATGCTGCTCCTAGGGGACTTTATTTAAACTTTTTCATTTAAAGAAGAATAAAGGTAGGCCCAGAAGGTTGATGTTGTATTCTCCTCTGTCATGAACTGTTATTTATCAGCCCAGCTGCTGAGCTCAGGCCCAATAAATGTCTCAGTGATCAACCCATATCATGGTAAGCTTCCCTAGTGATCTCAAGTTCATATCCCAAAACTCTGATTATCAGCGCATCCTGATTCAACCAAACTATTAGAATTTCAGATAATATTCTTCTCCTGACTTATAATATCTGTGTGCATTTTTCTTCTGGACTTACCCCCTGTATTTCTGACGTCTGACAACTGCACATTTAAAGGTCTGCTTGGTTCTTCCAATCCTGGCACTGGCCTAAATAAACCTCTGATGTAACGTTAACCAACTGTTACCTAACACTATTGTTGCAAGCAACATCTGCTAACTCTGAGACCATGAAACATTTCTGAGATCCACCCAAATTTAGCCACCAACAAAACTTAGAACTCAGTTAAATAAAACAATAAGGTTTTAAAGTGTTTAGTTTAGGGCCGGCCCGGTGGCGCACTGGAGAGTGCGCCGCTTGGGAGTGCGGTGGCGCTCCCGCCGAGGGTTCGGATCCCATGTGGAGACCGGTTCCTGCTCACTGGCTGAGCGCGGTGCAGGTGCAACACCGAGGGTTGCAATCCCGTTGCCGGTCCCCTGTACGGGCGTGACACCAAGGGTTGTGATCCCGTTACCG
>NW_007739190.1:14475-16387 GCF_000696425.1 Galeopterus variegatus | reverse complement strand
TTTGGAGGAACACAGGCATCCTGAATAGTTACTAATCAGATAAAATCTTACATTAGTCTCATCAGCTTAAGCAAATTTCACATAATCTAAAATGTCCAACTACCATTATTTCATTCAGGTCATTATCTATTGAGCAAGGAATTATGAGGGCACTGCAAGAGGCCAAAGACAAGCAAGACAAAGTCTCTGCTCACAAATACTTCATAAGTTACTAGCAGAAATAAAACAACTATTCAAGTAACGATAATGCAAAGCAGGAAAAAAAGTAAGGGCTACAAGAACATATTAACAAGGATTCAATTACATTAGGTTGGAAAGTGGAAAGGGCTCAAGAAAGGCTTCTAAAAAGAGGATACAGTTAGGGTATGAAAAAGCTAAGCATTGTTTACAAAAGAGTTTGGCTGAATGCATTATCTTAGAGGCCTCTGCTATTTTAACACTAGGTGAAAACACAAACATGAAATTATCTGAAGAATGGGATGTCACTGGATATATAATCCTTACTGCACAACTATGATACTGCTCAAAATGTAACATTATATGAGCGTACTTCCAAAAGTTCATGAAAAGATTTGGATTACCTTTTAATTATATTTTTCTGTGAACTTTTGGAATTACACTCACATTATGCTTTAAATATGCCAAATAATTTTTAAAACATCTCCACACATTTCTCTTAAATGAAATGAATGAGACTGAAAGTTCTGCATTGGAGATTCCAGAATGACTGCCAAAATATAGTAGAGATTAACATTCACATCCAGAAAAGATGCATTTTCATTGCTCAGTGACATTATTGACAGAACAAATGAGGAAAGCTCACACTTCGGCTAAGCATATTCTGAGAAGTGAGTATTTTCGGACAGCAGAGAAAGAGGTATTTTAAATGATCTTGATGAGAACATAAAGTTAGCTTATTAATAAATACTCTACAGATCAGTTTAATCATATACATCCATAAAAAAAGAATAAGCACTAATGATTTCCTGAGATGCACATAATCACTACAAGAGAAGGTGAGTATACTAAATCCTCACGGAGGTTATGAGAAAAGGCCAGCATTATTCTGACCAGATCCTAAACCAGAAAGATCCTAAAAAGTGAAATATTAAAATAATATACCATCTTAAAATTTATTCATAAATATTAGAATCTGAACAAACTATTTCAGAGCATTCTACCAGCACCATAAAATGCAACCCTAATCTCTCTTTCCTTTCTTTTTTCCTTATTTCTCTTCTTCCTTTTTTTCTTCTTTTCCTATTCGTATCTTAAGCCTGCAAGTCATTTCCAAGGCACTTTTGGCCTCACTGACAGTTCTCAAGACTAAAGGGGGAAAAAAAAAGACGAAAGGAAGTTATCAATATATCCTAAAATTTGAGTTTCCCTTTCCATCATCCATGATCAGATTTCTAAGTCAGAGCACAAAAGAAACACCAATTGTCCAATCTTTATCCCCAGAGAGAGCTTGTTTGGCAAGTCAACGTAGATGGCAATCTCAATGCCTCCATTCATTTTTCTGTAGCATGGAGCTCTCACCTGAGCTTCCTGTAAACAAAAACGATTCCTAAACATGAAAAGAGAGAAGAGAGTAATAATATGTAAAACAGCAAAGCACAATAGACTTAGAACTCTTAAATTCAAATCCCAGATGTTCAATCTAGTCTCAGTGTTCTCAACTGTAAAATTAAGGGAATCCAGGTATCATGGTCTCCAAGATTTTCTATCTAATGTTCTGTGATTCTGTGACAGAAAGGTCAAGGAATCACAGAAATATCAATCACATCACCTCCCAAAACTTCTCAGAAGCCAAAAGTTTCCAAAGATTTNGAGAGAGAGAGAGAGACTCTCCTTTTCTTTTAAAGCCTTCAGAATCATGCCCCTGACCACCATTTTTAATCCATTCACTACA
>NW_007739190.1:11791-13750 GCF_000696425.1 Galeopterus variegatus | reverse complement strand
CAAGGAATCACAGAAATATCAATCACATCACCTCCCAAAACTTCTCAGAAGCCAAAAGTTTCCAAAGATTTTAAGTTCTCCTAAACTTATTTCACTTTTCTCCTCAAACCCAAAGTTTCTTCTCTGTTTATGTGGGCTGGTGCTAGTAGTCACCAGTAGCAAACGCCTCCCCCATTTTGGTAGAGATAACCAAAAATGTTTCCATACATTGCCAAATGTTCGCTGGGTGGTAAAATCAGCCCTAGCTGAAAACCACTTGTATTAATCCATTTCCATTGCTTATAACAAAATACTTGGAACTGGGTGATTTATAAAAAAATGAAATTCATTGCTTACAGTTTCTAGGGCTGGGAAGTCTGAAGTCCATCTGGTGGTGATGAGTGACCCAGGGGTCTCACATTGCAAGATTGTGGAAGCAGAGAGAGCAGAGAGAGAGAGAGAGAGACTCTCCTTTTCTTTTAAAGCCTTCAGAATCATGCCCCTGACCACCATTTTTAATCCATTCACTACAGCACGGTCCTACAGTCTAATCACCTCTTCAAGGCCCCACCTTTCAATTACCATAATAGGATTTCCTGCTGTATTACTATAGACTATGCCAATTGTATGGCTAGGCAATTCATAACTAAAGCCAAAATGTTTCATTATTTTAGTTAACACTGTTTTCCATTTGTACTGTCAGGGCTACAGGTTAGGGCACACGGACCCTTCAAACCCATTGTACAGACTGGATCACAAACCACTCACATGCCAGGCTGAGTCACCAGACTGCTCACATGCAGATTCATGTTAGGTAATTGGGAAAGGTCCTGGGAGCCACTGGCAGATGACACAAGTTCAGTCCTCAATTTCCTCAGCAGCGGCGGCAGTTGCAGTGGCAGTAGTGGTGGCTTACAGCAGATCCAACAGCAGTGGCAGTGGGGGCCTCCCCATGACCCCTCAGGAGCATTCTGGGGGTGAGGAGCCCTCTGTATCAGAGCCACTCATCCTTTATACTTAAGTCCATAACCCAGGACACCTGGGTGCACATGTGCAATTACATTAGACAATAACCAAGGAACACCTGGGCACATGTGCATATTTACATCAAATGCTCAGCAAGATTCTGAACATCTGAGGGGCCCTGACCATTTTCCTTCACTTTCCCTACACCCACCCTCTTAACAGTCATATTTGGGGCTAAGTTTCTAATATATAAACTTGGGGGACACAATTCAAGCTTCAGGGAGTTTTGTGAGGACATAATTCAATTCACTACACCACTGTACTAGAGTATAGAGAAAGAAAAACAATAAATATTCTCCCCACACTCTTGGGACCACAGTTCCTTTGGTCAGAAAGAGATAGGTTTTGGGGGCCNCTGTCATCAGGAAGGGGTACATGGGGAACCTCTGGTGAGAAGAAAATGTTCTTTTTGGACCTGGATGACGGTTTCCTATAAGGTCCACTTTTATAATTATTCTCTAAAGTGTACACATATGTTTCATGTAGTCTTTCTTATATATGTGTAGGGAAAGAAAGATTGTTTTCCTCACTCATCCTAGGTTCAGGCCGCCAAAACAAAAGACAGATTAACAAGAAAATAGCATACAAATTTATTTAATATAAGTTTTATGTGACACAGGAGCCCTCATAAGAAAAAGACCCAAAAAACAGGTACGCTCGTGAATTTTTATGCTTAGGTTTGATGAAGACTAGACAGTTGTGGAAAAATATGATTGTATATGATATATACGATATTAAAAAATGCTTTAATGGCACCCAGCAATCCAAAAATTATTATTAGGTTGAGTTAATCTAATTATAAAAGAGAACACACCTAAATTGTCTATGTAAACCTACAGCTATATCCTCTTTTTTTTTTTTTCCTTTTTTTGTCTTTTTCCGTGTCCGGCAACGGATCGCAACCCTCAGTGTCACCCCCGTACCGGACCGGGACCAGCAACAGGATCGCAACCC
>NW_007739190.1:7586-10791 GCF_000696425.1 Galeopterus variegatus | reverse complement strand
AAAAATAAATAAATAAATTCATGGATGGGACTCTGAACTTTGGACTTTTGAGTTGAAACGGGTTAAGACTTTGGGAATGAAATGAATGTATTTGTCAGCACCACACTCTACCGAGTGAGCCACCAGGCCGGCCCGAAATGAATGTATTTGTATGTGAAAAGCATATGAGTTTTGGGGGCTGAAACAGACTAATCCACCTGCAGTCAACTGAAAATATTAAATGGAAAATTCAAGAAATAAGTTTTAAATTGTGTGCCGTTCTAAGTAGTATGATGAAATCTTATGTGGTCCTGCACTGTCCCACCCAGTACATGAACTATCCGTTTGTCCAGCATCTCCATACTATTCTTGTATATACTTACCTGCTCATTAGTCACTTAGTAGCCTTCTTGATTATCAGGTCAACTGTTGTGGTATCACAGTGCTTGTGTTTATTTTACTTAATAATGGCTCCAAAGTACAAGAGTAGTAATGCTGGCAATTCAGATATACCAAGGGGAAGCCATGAAATGCTTCCTGTAAGTGAAAATTCTCAACTTAACAAGTAAAGAAAAAAAATTGCATGCTGAGGTTGCTAAAATCTACATTGAGAATTAATCTAACTGTGAAATTGTGAAGAAAAAAAAGGAAATTCACACTAGTTTTGCTGTGGCACCCCAAACTGCAAAAGTTATGGCCACAGTGCATGATAAGTGCTAAGTTAAGATCGAAAAGGCATTAAATTTGTGGGTGAAAGACATGAACACAAACATGTTCTGATTCACAGCAATCAGGTTCTGTACTATCTGCAGTTTCAGGCATACACTGGGAGCCTGGGAAAATATCCCTCAAGGATAAGAGGGAACTACTGCACACAGTATGATTTCATCTGTATATGAGAATACTCCAAAAAGTTCATGGGATAATAGAATTAAAAGATAATACAGGGCTGCCTGGTTAGCTCAGTTGGTTAGAGCATTGGGTTGATAATTTCAAGATCCAGTATTCAATACCTGCACCAGTCAGTCACCAAAAACAAAAAAAAATTTTAAAAAGATAATACAAATCTTTTCATGAACTTTCTAAAGACCTCTTGCAAAGTTTAGAACAAGCTAAACTAAATTGTATATTTGGTGATAGCACATAATAATGATTATCACCAAAAGTCAGGATGGTAATTTATCTCCTGAGGGGAAGAAGAAGACTGTCATCAGGAAGGGGTACATGGGGAACCTCTGGTGAGAAGAAAATGTTCTTTTTGGACCGGGATGATGGTTTCCTATAAGGTCCACTTTTATAATTATTCTCTAAAGTATACACATATGTTTCATGTAGTCTTTCTTATATATGTGTAGGGAAAGAAAGATTGTTTTCCTCACTCATCCTAGGTTCAGGCCGCCAAAACAAAAGACAGATTAACAAGAAAATAGCATACAAATTTATTTAATATAAGTTTTATGTGACACAGGAGCCCTCATAAGAAAAAGACCCAAAAAACAGGTACGCTCGTGAATTTTTATGCTTAGGTTTGATGAAGACTAGACAGTTCTGGAAAAATATGATTGTATATGATATATACGATATTAAAAAATGCTTTAATGGCACCCAGCNACAAAAATTGATCCCCACTGAGACAGTGTTAAGAGGGTGGAAAATCCTACTATGATAATTGAAAGGCAGGGCCTTGAAAAGCCGATTAGATTGCAAAACCATGCCTTAGTGAACGGATTAAAAATGGTGGTCATGGGTGTGGTTCTGAGGGCTTTAAAAAGACAGTGAAAGAGGAAGTTAGTCTCTGCTCTCTGTGCTCCACCATTTCGCAGTGTGATACCCTATGTGGGCATTGAAGTCACCACCAAAGACAGCCTTCACTGGATGTGTTTCCTGGGCTTTGGACTTCCTAGCATCTGAAATCATAAGCAGTAAATTTCATTGTCTTTATAAATTACCCAGTGCCATGTATTTGTTATAGCAACAGAAATGAACTAATACAGGAAACTGGTACCAGAAGTGGGGTGTTGCTTATAACAAATACTTGAAAATGTAGAAACAGCTTTGGAACTGGGTGTTGAAGAAAGGCTGGAAGAATGGGAAGGAGCAGGCTAGAAAAAGCCTCGATGCTGGTGAAAGTTTAGATAAGAAAACAAGGTAAAGTTTCAAACTTTTCAGAGACTGGTTAAGTGGTGGCAACCAGAATGCTGACAAAAATATGGACTGTAAAGACCATTCTAAGGAGGTCTCAGACGCAAATGAGAAGGGACTTATTGAGAATTGGATAAAAGATTACCCTTGGTATGAACTGGCAGGGAACTTGGCTACATTGTGTCCATACCCTATGACCTTGTGGAAGGTTGGACTTAAAGAATTCAGAACTAGAATATTTGGTGGAGGAAACTTCTAAGCAGCAAAGCATTAAGGAAGCTACATGGGTACCTGTAACAGCCTATGCTGAGTTACAGCAGAAAAGGCATGAAATAAAGCCAGAATTTAAAAGGAAAGCAGAGCATAAAGATTTAGAAAATCTACAACCTGACCATGTGGTAGAAAAGCGGAGAGTATTTTCAGAAGAAAAATGCAATGGTGCTAAGATTAGTACACAAGAAAGGGATTACCAAGAGAAGTGCGAAAGGCCCTGAAGGCATTGCAGAAGCCTCTGGGGCCAACCCTTCCATTTCATGCCCAAAGGCCTATGGAGACAGAATGGTCTTGGGGAATAGGCCTGAGGGGCCCTCCACAGGCTTGCTGCCCATGCCCAGGGCCACCTTGGGAACCTGCTTTGGCTGCTCCCAGTGTGGCTAAATTGGCCCCAGGTGAGGATGGACCTGCAGCTTTCAAAGATACAAGCAAGAAGTCTTGGCAGTGTCCACCTGGTGTAAGGTCTGCAGGCTCGCAGAATGCCAGAGCTGTGAAGGCTTGGGAGCCTCTGCCCCAATTCAAAGGGTTACGGAAATGTCTGGGAGCCCAGAAGGAGATCTGTCACAGAGGCAGAGGCAGAGTCATCGCAGACAGGCTTCAATAGAGCAATGCCAAGCGGAAACGTGCAGTAGGAGTTGCAATAGAGAACCCCATCAGTGTGATGCCTAGTGGAGCCATGAAAGCAAGACAGGCATGGAGAACCCAGAATTGTAGAGCTATAAGAATGCCACACCTGGGCCAGCCTGGTGGTGCACTGCTACAGTGCGCCGCTTGGGAGCGCGGCGGCGCTCCCGCCGAGGGTTCGGATCCC
>NW_007739190.1:2467-6887 GCF_000696425.1 Galeopterus variegatus | reverse complement strand
TATGCCAAAAGCACTGGTTGACTAAGCCAAGCTCCTCAAAAGGCTGAGACTGGGACTTAACCTAGGAACAGTAAATTTTTAAGAAATAAGAAAAACATAAAATATTGATCAAGAATAATGCATTATATGTACCATTGGACACAGAGTTAGAATACTTTATGGGCTTCCCTATTAAGAGCTCTAAATCCCACTGCGATATAGAAATGATATGTGGAGACAGAATGAAGGAATCAACACGTAAGAATGCCACCGTGTATTTGCAGAGAACTCTATATGTGCTCCTATGAAAATGTTCTGATTTGCACTATACTCAATTTCCAAACAGAGAAAATGTGGTACCTGTATTCAAATGTAATAACAATTCCATGTCATAACTCAACTATTTGTCAACGACATGTTACAGTCTCATTTAACAGCAAAGAATTGATTAGCAGTATGGACAAATCTGTATGGATTACATTTAAATCTGCCAAAGAAAGTCTCTTCCTATGTAAAGAACAATTTCGGTGGAATTTTCTTATCATTCACAGCAACAGACATCTTTATAGAACCTCTCATAACAATCTGTCTTTCTCTCTAGAAACAAACTTGCTAGATTGACAACAATACTAGGTATCTCACAGAATATTTTCCTCCTTTTTTTCTCTTTACTCCAACCTCTATTTACTCAGGTATCTTTTTTTCCTTATTATTTTTTTTTTTGGTGGCTGGCCAGGATGGGGATCCATACCTTTGACGTGGTGTTTTAACACTGCACTCTAACCAACTGAACTAACCACCAGCCCTCTTTCTAAAAAGAATTTCCCTTGCTTACTTGAAGATGTTTTAAACTTTAGGACTTATTAAAGCAAAATTAGAAGATCAAAAATGAAAGTGCTACTGAACATACAGGTATGTGTTATTATACACTTTGTTTTGTTTTAATAAACTGAGGCCCAGAAAGTTAAGTGTTTTACTCTAGGCAATCTAGGTAATTAATTAGTTCTGGATACCAGATCTTAATTAACCTGAACTCTTACTGACCATCAATTCTGCAGTCAGTCAGAACTGTGATTCCTGACTTGGCAACTTTGTGCTTCCATAAAACAGGGATAATAACATTTAGAATAACATGAATGACCATGATGAAGATTAAATGAGATAATACTTGCAAAAAGCTAAGTATGTTACTGACAGGTCAGGATTGAAAGGTTTATTCAGATTACTGGTACTCAACTAAATGTCTAACCAAGCAAAGAAAGAAAGAAAAAAGAGGAGCAGTGGGGTCCAGTTAATCCTAGTCCTAATTGGTGGGGCCAACTTATTCCATTAACAGTAATTGATAAAAGCAGATCTCCCCACTGTTTTCAGCATAAAGCAGAAAAGTATCAACCAGATTTAAATCAGAAAAACAAAGCACATCCAGGAGCCCTCCAGGGTGCACCTATACAGACATGGATACAATCCAACCAAACAGAAGAGGGCTCAGAAAATCAGAGAAAGGTAAAGAGAATAAAGAATTGCCTTGTCAGAATTTAGGCCAGGGGACTTCCGGTCAAGATAGTGGAATAGACGGTCCCTAGCATCACTCTCTCCCACAAATCAACCAATTTACAACTATAAAAACATAACATCAAGTGCATACGGAATGGGGAGACGTCCAGCGGGGGAGGCATAAGCTCTGTGGAGACCACATGCCCTGCAGGGCCGCCGTCGCATGATCCAGCAGATAGGCTTCATCACCACCGCCGCCGACCGGCTCCATTCCCAGCCCAGCCCAGTGCGCACAGAGTGGGGAGACATCCAGCAGGGGAGACGGAGGCTCCGCAGAAACCACATACCTTGTGGGGCTGCCACTGCACAATCCAGCAGGTAAGCTTCACCGCAGGTACACGGCTCCGTTCCCAGCTCAGCCTAGTGTGCACAAAGCAGGGTGACGTCCAGCAGGGGAGGCGGGAACTCGCGGGGACCACACCACCGCCGCGCGATCCAGCAGCTTGGCCCAATGCATGCAGAGCAGAGAGATGTCCAGCAGGGAAGGCAGAAGATCCCCATAGACCACATCGCTGCTGCATGATCCAGCAGCCTGGCCCAGTACACACAGAGCAGAGAAACGTCCAGCAGAGGAGGCAGAAGTTCCGCAGAGACCATACACCCTGTAGGGGGGGCCGCTGCCGTGCAATCCAGCAGCAGGTAGGCTTCACCGCTGCCACCCGGCTCCATCCCAAGCCCAGCCCAGCATGCACAAAGCAGGGAGACATCCTGCAGGAGAAGGGGAAGCTCTGCAGAGACCACACGCTCTGCAGTGCCTCCACGCATCCCAGCAGCCCGGCCCAGGGTGCGCAGAACAGGGAGACATCCAGCACGGGAGGTGGAAGCTCAGCAGAGACCACACACCATGCGGTACTGCCCCGTGACCCAGCAGCCCAGCTGAGTCCAAGCTGACCAGAGAGATAGCACTCCGGAGAGACCCAAGACCCAAGGCAACCACACACGCAAGGCACTAGTGGCCAAATGAGCAGTCACTGAGGTAGCCATACCAAATTGGCAACCGCAGCAACATCTTAGTCAGACAATAGTGTCAAACCTGTGGACTGTGAAACCCCCTGCCACAANACTTTGTGCTTCCATAAAACAGGGATAATAACATTTAGAATAACATGAATGACCATGATGAAGATTAAATGAGATAATACTTGCAAAAAGCTAAGTATGTTACTGACAGGTCAGGATTGAAAGGTTTATTCAGATTACTGGTACTCAACTAAATGTCTAACCAAGCAAAGAAAGAAAGAAAGAAAAGAGGAGCAGTGGGGTCCAGTTAATCCTAGTCCTAATTGGTGGGGCCAACTTATTCCATTAACAGTAATTGATAAAAGCAGATCTCCCCACTGTTTTCAGCATAAAGCAGAAAAGTATCAACCAGATTTAAATCAGAAAAACAAAGCACATCCAGGAGCCCTCCAGGGTGCACCTATACAGACATGGATACAATCCAACCAAACAGAAGAGGGCTCAGAAAATCAGAGAAAGGTAAAGAGAATAAAGAATTGCCTTGTCAGAATTTAGGCCAGGGGACTTCCGGTCAAGATGGTGGAATAGACGGTCCATAGCATCACTCTCTCCCACAAATCAACCAATTTACAACTATAAAAACATAACATCAGGGCCGGCCTGGTGGCGCACTGGATAAGTGTGCCGCTTGGGAAGCGCGGCGGCGCTCCCGCCCAAGGGTTCGGATCCCACATACAGACCGGTTCCCGCTCACTGGCTGAGCGAGGCGCGGGAGCAACACCGAGGGTTGCGATCCCGTTGCCGGTCCCCGGTCCGGTACGGGGGCAACACTGAGGGTTGTGATCCATTGCCGGACACGGAAAAAGACAAAAGACACACACAAAAAAAATAACATCAAGTGCATACGGAATGGGAAGACGTCCAGCAGGAGAGGCATAAGCTCTGCGGAGACCACATGCCCTGCAGGGCCGCCATCGCGTGATACAGCAGATAGGCTTCATCACCACCGCCACTGACCGGCTCCATTCCCAGCCCAGCCCAGTGCGCACAGAGTGGGGAGACGTCCAGCAGGGGAGATGGAGGCTCCGCAGAAACCACACACCTTGTGGGGCTGCCACTGCACGATCCAGCAGGTAAGCTTCACCGCAGGTACACGGCTCCGTTCCCAGCTCAGCCTAGTGTGCACAAAGCAGGGTGACGTCCAGCAGGGGAGGCGGGAACTCGCAGGGACCACACCGCCGCCGCGCGATCCAGCAGCTTGGCCCAATGCATGCAGAGCGGAGAGATGTCCAGCGGGGAAGGCAGAAGATCCCCATAGACCACATCGCTGCTGCGTGATCCAGCAGCCTGGCCCAGTACATACAGAGCAGAGAAACGTCCAGCAGAGGAGGCAGAAGTTCTGCAGAGACCATACACCCTGTAGGGGGAGCCGCTGCCGTGCAATCCAGCAGCAGGTAGGCTTCACCGCTGCCACGCGGCTCCATCCCAAGCCCAGCCCAGCATGCACAGAGCAGGGAGACATCCTGCAGGGGAAGGGGAAGCTCTGCAGAGACCACACGCTCTGCGGTGCCTCCACGCACCCCAGCAGCCCGGCCCAGGGTGCGCAGAACAGGGAGACGTCCAGCACGGGAGGTGGAAGCTCAGCAGAGACCACACATCATGCGGTACTGCCCCGTGACCCAGCAGCCCAGCTGAGTCCAAGCTGAGCAGAGAGATAGCACTCCGGAGAGACCCAAGACCCAAGGCAACCACACACGCAAGGCACTAGTGGCCAACTGAGCAGTCACTGAGGTAGCCATACCAAATTGGCAACCACAGCAACATCTTAGTCAGACAATAGTGTCAAACCTGTGGACTGTGAAACCCCCTGCCACAATGAATAAACATCAAAGAAAAGATACCAGAAATACGAAAAATCAAGAAAGTA
>NW_007739190.1:0-1533 GCF_000696425.1 Galeopterus variegatus | reverse complement strand
CCAGTATAATAAAAATGGCATCTATGAAGAGAAAACAAATAAACAAAAAAGGCTATGTACAACCCAAACCAACAAATACAGAAAACAAACAGTAAATCAGAAAGAAAGGAACAAAAGACACTTAAGACATCCAAACAAAAATCAATAAAATGCTAGGATTAAATCAACATGTTTCAATAACAACTCTTAATGTAAAAGGCTTAAATTCCCCAATCAAAAGACACAGACTAGTTGACTGAATTAAAAAGAAGGACCCAACTACATGCTGCCTTCAGGAGACCCACCTCACCCATAAAGACTCACACAGACTAAGAGTGAAAGGATGGAAAAAGATTTACCATGCAAACAGAAAAGAAAAACGAGCTGGAGTAGCTATCTTATATCTGACAAAATAGACTTGATACGAAAAACCATGAAAAGAGACAATGAGGGACACTATGTAATGATAAAAGGATCGATGCATCAAGAAGACATAACAATCATAAATATGTATGCACCCAATGTTGGAGCAGCCAGATTTACAAAACAAACTCTATTAGACCTAAAGAAGGAAATAGACACTAATACCATAATACCAGGGGACCTGAACACCCCACTGTCAATACTGGACAGATCATCTAGGCAAAGAATCAGCAGAGAAACACAACATCTAAAGAATACTCTAGACCAATTGGACTTGAAAGATATCCACAGAACATTCCATCCAACAACCTCAGAATATTCATTCTTCTCATCAGCACATGCATCATTCTCCAGGATAGATCACATATTAGGTCACAAATCAAATCTCAACAAATTCAAAAAAACTGGATTAATCCCATGTATTTTCTCAAACCGCAATGGATTAAAACTAGAAATCAATAACAAACGAAATTCTGGAAACTGTACAAACACATGGGTATGAAACAGCATTCTACTTAATGACATATGGGTCCAAGAAGAAATCAAGGAGGAAATCAANAAATTCAATGCAATCCCCATCAAAATTCCAATGACATTTTTCTCAAAAATGGAAAGAACTAACCAGACATTTATATGGAATAACAATAGACCATGCATAGCCAAAGCAACACTGAGCAAAAATAATAAAGGTGGAGGCATAACACTACCTGACTTTAAGCTATACTACAAAGCTATAATAACCAAAACAGTATGGTACTGGCATAAAAACAGACACACTGATCAATGGAATAGAGAATCCAGAAATCAACCCACACACCTACAGCCATCTGATCTTTGACAAAGGCATCAAGCCTATACACTGGGGAAGACACTGCCTCTTCAGCAAATGGTGCTGCGATAACTCGATATCAGTATACAGGAGAATGAAACTAGACCCACACCTTTCACCATACACTAAAGTCAATTCAAAATGGATTAAAGAATGAAATATACACCCTGAAACAATAAAACTTCTTAAAGAAAACATAGGAGAAACACTTCAGGAAATAGGACCAGACACAGACTTCACAAATATGACCCCAAAAGCATGGGCAACCAAAGGAAAAAGAAACAAATGGGATTATATGAAAC
>NW_007739189.1:37714-38173 GCF_000696425.1 Galeopterus variegatus | reverse complement strand
TAAAGAAACTGAATGAGATACAAGAAAACTCAGCTAGACAGCATGATGAAACGAGGAAAAGAATACATGACATGAAAGAGGAAATGTACAAGGAAATCAATGACCTGAAAAAAAAATGTAGCAGAACTTGCAGAACTGAAGAAGTTATTCAGTGTAATAAAAAACACGATGGAGAGTTTAGTCAGCAGGATAGCGGAAGTTGAAGAGAGAACCTCAGAACTTGAAGATGGACTGATTGAAATAACACAAGCAGACAAGAAAAAAGTTAAAAGAATCAAAGATATTGAAGGAAACCTGAGAGAGACATTAGACAACCTTAAGCGCTCAAATATCCAAGTCATCGGTTTTCCAGAAGAAGAGGAAAAAGGAGAATGTATTGAAAACATATTCAACAAAAGAGTGGCAGAAAGCTTCCCAGGCATAGGAAAAATCACAGATCTTCAGATCCAGGAAGCTCAA
>NW_007739189.1:18205-33947 GCF_000696425.1 Galeopterus variegatus | reverse complement strand
TTACAACAAGCAAACAGAAAGGACATTGTTGGGTGGGAGGGGGGAGAGGAAGGAGGGAGGGTTGTTTCGGTGATGGGCCATAATTATCAACCACATTGTATATCGACAAAATAAAAATTTAAGTAGAAGAGAAAAAAAAGAAGAAGAGAATAAATCCAAAGTAAGCAGAAGAAAAGAAATAATAAAAATCAGAGCAAAAATCAATAACAACAAAAATAAGAAATCAATAGAGAAAATTAACAAAATGAAACTAAAAGCTGGTTCCTTGAAATGATCAATAAGATTGAGAAGCCTGTAGCCAAGTTAACTAAGAAAAAATAGAGGGGACACAAATTCCTAAACTAATATCAGAAATAAAAGAGGAATAATTACTACACATCCTATGGACATTAAAGGGATAATAAAGAAATATTATGAACAACTGTATGTCCACAAATTTAATAACCTAGATAAAATGAACCATTTACTTGAAAGGCACAATCTACCAGAACTTACACAATAAGAAATAGACAATCTGAACAGGTGTATATCTATTAAAGAAATTGAATCAATAATTAATAACCTCCAAAACAGGAAGCATCAGGCCCAGATCAGTCCACTGTTAAATTCTATGAAACACTTTAAGAATAATTATACTAGTTCTTTAGACTCTATCAGAAGATGGAAGCAGAGGGAATACTTCCTAACACATTACGTGGGGTAAGCATTACCCTAATATCGAAACCACACAAAGACATCACAAGAAAAGAAAACTACGGAATAATACCATTCATGAACATAAATGTAAAAATCCTTGACAAAATATTAGCAAATAAAATCCAACAATGTATAGAAATAATTATACACCATCACCAAGTGGGATTTGTCCCAGGTATGCAAGGCTGGTTCAACATTCAGAAATTAATTAATGTAATTCATCACATCAACGGACTAATGAAGAAATAAATCACACATTTATATAATTGGATGCAGAAAAAGCTTTTGACAAAATCTAACACCTATTCAGAATAAAAATTCTCAGCAAACTAGGCATAGAGAGGGAGTTTAAAATACAAAATAATATAACTCCTAGAAGGTAACATAGGAGAAAACCTATATAACCTTGGGTATGGTGATGACTTTTTAATACAACATCAAAGGCACAATCCATGAAAGAAAAAATTGATAAGCTGGATTTTATTAAAATTCAAATCTTCTGTGCTGTGAAAGACAATGTTAAGGGAATGGGAAGATAAACCAAAGACTGGGAGAAAGTATTTGTAAAACATACATCTAATAAAGGACTGTTATCCAAAATATACAAAGAATCTCTCAACATTAAGAAATCTGATTAATTAGACCTGAACAGATATCTCAGCATGATATATATATATATATATCACGTAAGTATATGAAAAGGCATTCAACATCATGTGTCATTAAGGAAATGCAAATTAAAACAACAATGAGCTACTACTACATAACTATTAGAATGGCCAAAATCCAAAACACTGACAACACCAAGTATTGGACAAGATGTGGAGCCCAGGAACTCTCTCACTCATTGCTAGTGGGAATGCAAAATGGTACAGCCACTTTGGAAGACAGTTTGGCAGTTTCTTACAAAAGTAAACATACCCTTACTGTATGATCTTGTAATTGCATTCCTTGGTATTTACCTAAAGGAGTTGAAAACTTATGTCCACACAAAAATCTGCACATGGATGTTTATAGTAGTTTTATTCATAATTGACAAAGCATAGAAGCAACCAGGATGTTCTTCAGTAGGTGACTGAATTACTAAACTGTGGTACATCCAGGTAATGCAATATTATTCAGCACTCAAGAGAAATAAGCTATCAAGCCATGAAAAGATATTAAGGAAACTTAAATGTGTATTACAGAAAGAAGCCAAGCTGAAAAGCATACATACTGTACCGTTCCAACTATACGACATTCTGAAAAATGCAAAATGATGGAGACAGTAAAAGGATTAGTAGTTTCCAGGGGTCAGAGGAGAGAGAGGGATGAATAGGTGGAGGACAGAGGATTTTTAGAGCAGTGAAACTATTCTATACAATACTATAATGGTAAATACATGTCATTATACATTTGTCAAAACCCATAGAATGTGCACCACCAAGAGTGAGCCGTTATGTAAACTATGTACTTTGGGTGATGATAACGTGTCAACGTAGGTCCATTGATCATAACAGATATACCCCTCTGGTGCAGGATGTTGATAGTGGGGCAGGTTGCATGTGGGGGGAGGGGGACACAGAGTATATAGGAACTCTGTACTTTCTCTTTAATTTTGCTATGAACCTAAAACTGCTCTGAAAAACAATGTATTAATTTGTATCAATTTAAAAAAAACTTTAGTAAAAATTTTTTTTAAATTCCCAGATTTATATATTGGTGCCTCTTTTCCCCATACATTAGGAAAAAAGAAAACCAAGGCAATTGAAAGCCTTTTTTCCAAGGTAGACATGATGGCATTAGTGCTTTTAACCTGATTCTCATATGAGGCCATTTTATTAAATTGCTACCCAGCCTGCTTCAGATTGGTTGCAACCTTAGCAGAATTGTGCACATAGAAGATCCATGTCCTGGGCACTGATCCAAAAAGGTCATTAACTGCAACTCCAGATGTAGCAGTTTGCCAAAAGATTTATTTTCAACCTCTTCATACAGTGATAACCAACCTTTATATTTTCAATGAGTGTTTTGCAATGCCTGTGAACTTTCCTATAATTCAAAGTCTAGAAGATAAATCAGATTGTGTGTAGTTAGAACAAAGAGAATCTGTAAATGGAAATAATTCTGTCAAAGCCAAAGCTCCCCAGGGATATTAACATAGACTATATTTGCTGCCTCATAAATAGTATATTAAAGATTTTTCATCAATACCCTCCATAGCATATCCTGGGATTGTTTTAACTGTACTTGATCTAATTTACATTCTTTCATTTATATTAAAGCATCAAGTCCCCACTGGAAAGCACTGTCCTTTGGATTTACATGGCCGATTCTCATCAATCCATGAGAGGAGTTCACAAAATCATCCCAGACATTGGGTTCATGAAGTAAAGACTGGTTTCAGCAATGAGGACTGAGCATCCAGATTTGGAAAAGGAACCTGGACAGAAAGAGAAAACATGGGAAAATCCAACCCATTTAAGTCAAGGCCAGGTTCTGGGTTTTAGGATATTAGATAAGGGGGACATTAGATAAGTAGAGCCCCAGACACATGGTTAAGAAGGAAGTCAATCCATTCTTCTGTCATTTACAAACTAAGGAGGTTTTTACCACAAAAATCAGAGAAATACCCGCCAAACAATCAAATAAAACCAGAACAAAACATGCTTTTAAAGTAATAACCTGATGGAGTTTAGATGTGTTGTCTCCTCCAAAACTCATGTGGAAATTTGATCTCTAATGCGGCAGTGTTGGAAACTGATTGAGTCAAGGGAGGGGGATTTATGAGTGAGTTATCGCTCTATTAGTTCCCACGAGAGCTTGTTGCTTAAAAAGACCCTGGCACCTTCTCTTCTCTCTGTCTTGCTTCCTCTCGCCATGTGATCTGCTTGTACCCGCCAGCTGCCTGCCACTTTACGTCATGAGTAGAAGCAGTCTGAGGCCCATGCCAGATGCAGCTGTCCCAGAATCGTAAGCCAAATAAACCTCTTTTCCTTATAAGTTACCCAGTCTCAGGTATTTCTGTTATAGCAACACAAAACGGACTAAAACATCACCCAATCTAAATATGCTTTTGAGCCAAACCTAATCTTAGCCAGCAATGTGAGAAAAAAACACTTGAGTAATAGTGACACAGAATGTAAGAATAAAAAAAATGGAAATAAATAGCTTCACATTTTCACAACAAGCTACTTGGTAGTTAAGACAGGTATCATGATGCCCATTATACAGATGGAGAAGCTGAGGCTCAGGGAGAAAAACTATAACTAAGGATGCAGAGGCAGTACTAGAAGCCAGGTCTATCTTAATCAAAACCCAATGCTCTTTTAGTTACATCTCAGCTTGCCCTGTGCAGGACAGAACTGAAACTGAATGAGCATTTTACAAACAATCTAAACTCGTAGGAGTTTGTATTCAACAACATATTCCTAAGGCTTTTGAGGGCTTGGAAGGCAACAAGTCAGTCGGCAGGACTCATCTTGATCCTTGAGGTCTTCTTTAAGGTACCTCATGCCTAGCAAATTTACTTTCTGTTACTGAGAAAAATTGTTTCTGGTGGTTCAGGGATGACCAGGGCAGCAGTGGAAGATAGATCCAGGGAAGGAAGACTCCATTGCTGGGTAACACTGGATTACTACAGACACGTTCATTATTAGGGTTTGCTATTTATGACGCAAGCTATCTCTCAGCTTGCAAATAATCTGTGTACTCTGGGTCATAGATAGCAAATGGATTTTATTTCACATGTTGTATTTAGTCAGTTGGTAGTGTCCATCTGCAGTGCTGCATCAAGAAAGAATGCTGTGATCTATTTTCAATTTTTGCCATGGACACAGAAATGAGGAGGGGCAGTACCTGTGCCAACCATTTGCACCTCTTGAATGGGCATGAGCTCATACACAAAGATCACATAATAAGGCAGTTTTACAGAAGAGTCAAGCCACTCAGACCGTTAGACTGTACTGAACATGAATCCTTTTAGAAAGAAGTTCTAGGCTGTCATCTTCAAATGGTGTATTTACCTCTAAGCGAAGCTCTTATTGCAACAAACCTACAAGTCTGTACTTTTGTAAATCCCATACTGACCAACTGTACTTTACATTTTGTGCTTTCTTGACTTCTTGTTTTGGCCTTGTTTTCCTTGATTCTTGTTTCAGGGGACCCTTGTTTTTCTATAAAGTTCATCGTTTCAGCTCCATAGAAAGATCCATCCTCTCTGCCTGTCATGCACATAAAGAGAAAACAATTTCAGAGTATGGGGCTGCTGCTTTGGTTCCAATATGTTACTTAAACTTTGTATTAGTTTTTATTAGTCAAAACACCATTCATTATTTTATTGTGAGTTAGTATTGTTTTTCTCTTCTGAAAATGTTTTCTAGATACAAGGCTGAGGCTGTAAAGAGTGTTTTCAAACAGCTCTGCCTAGTTTCTCTTATGGTAGAACTTCCTTGCAGGTTTGTTGACTCAGTCTTTTTTGGTGGAGAATTGTCTTTCATCAATTACTAGCTCTGTGACCTTAGGCAAATAAATTTACCTCTCTAAGTCCCAGCTTTTTCATCTACAAAATGGGAATAATGACTATACCTCTTCCACAGGGTTGTTGAGAGGATTAAATTAAAGAGTACGTGGAAAGCACTTAGAATCATGCCTATCTTATAGCAGTTGCTCTATAAATGTTAACTTTTTGATCTTCTATTTCATAGGAATAATATTTTTTACTTTATTTGACAACTAAACACCTTGATATTTATTTCTGCTCAGATCTGCTATTTTGAGAGAAAAAGTTTTTGAGAGCACTTCATAAATGACAAAACTTATAAAAGTGCTGTCAGTAATAAAATTATTAAAATATTACTGAACTGGAGAAAATTAATCCATCTACATATATAATGTTTTTGTTGGGTCTAAACTGTCTTTTAATTTGTTCGTTCTATGCATTAACTGCTTTACACATTTCCCTAAATTCAGTTACATTCAATCACTGCTTATCAAGAGTTTCATTGCTTCCAGCAACAATGCTAAGTACTGCTGTGGATAATATATAAATAGAAGACCAAGTCCCTAAACACAGAGCTTATGAAGCAGAAGGCAAGATAGGACACACACAAAACCATAAGCAAAGAATGAAAGAATGTACGGAACCAAATTCCAAACTGAAGAACATCATCAACTATGTGTACTACAGAACAAAATTACTGTGAGTGCTCCAGAAGAGGTGTCCTTATGCCATTCATGTCAGCCTTTACTGTGGATGATGATGGTAGTCAGGCTGCTAGCTTTCCCACTCTTTCTTATAGATGTTAAAGTCCCATTTCTCCAGAGTAGTTGGGGATTGAGGTATCTTGGTCTAATAACTGCTCCAGTTACATAAGGGAACTCTATCAGTTATGTTGTCCACAAATTCCCAAACACCAAAGAATCAGAACACTGTTGATAATGCCAATATGGCACTTAACACATTGCAATGAAAAATGCAATGGAAAACAAAGAAGGAAGCTTTAATCTCACCTGGATTAAACAAAAGGGAAACTGTCACAAAAGTGGTGGAACTTTAGCTGGGCCCTGATGGGTAAATAGAGTTTTTACCCAGTAGAAAAGATGGAAAGTTCATACTAGGTAGAAAGATCAACAGAAGCAAGGAAGGGAAGATGGCTGGGTATATACCCAGAGGAATGGAAATCGTCATGTCGAAGGGACACCTGCACTCCCATGTTCATTGCAGCTCTGTTTACAACAGCCAAGATATGGAACCAACCTAAATGTCCATCAGTTGATGATTAGATAAGGAAACTGTGGTATATATACACTATGGAATACTAATTTGCCATAAAAAAGAATGAAATTCTCCCATTTGCAACAACATGGATGAGCCTGGAGAAACTTATGTTGAGTGAAATAAGCAAAACACAGAGGGATAAATACCACATGTGCTCACTTGGAAGCTAAGAGAGAAAGAAGGAAGGAGAGAAAGACCACAGTGGTGTGTTGGACTTGCAGAGGGAGAGAACATGCCTAGGGATACATGGTGGAGTGGGGGGGAGGTGAGGAAGGTCAGGGATAATTGGGTGGGGGAAACGGGATATAATCGCAATTTGTGGTAAGGTGCATGCTGCCAGTATGGATCTGGCCTTCACATCTTGAGCATGAGGGGTGACAATCAGCTTTGTATCTCACGAATATTCATAACCAATTAAAAAATATATTTATGAGGAAATCTGGGGCTGGTGAACAGTCCTGTGGTCTCTATTTGACCAGGAATGATGGAGAATGAAGCAAGAAAGTTCAGCTTGGGTTAAATTGGGAAGGGCTGTGAATGCTGTGATGGGTAATTTTAGGTGTCAACTTGACTAGATTAAGGAATACCTACAAACCTGGTAAAGCATTATTTTTGGGTGTGTCTGTGAGGGTGTTTTCAGAAGAGATTGGCATATGAACCTGGGTGGGAAAGACTTGCCTTTAGTATGGGTGGGAACCATCCAATCCACTTGGGGGTCCAGAGAGAACAAAAACAGAGGAAAAGGTAAATCTCTCACTCTATCCACTGGAGCTGGGATACACTTTTCTCTCCTGTCTGTGGACATCAGAACTTGACACTCTCCAGCCTTTCACTTCCAGGACTTATACCAGCAGCACCCTGGCTCTCAGGCCTTTGGCCTTGGACTGAGAATCACACCATCAGCTTCCCTGGTTCTGAGGCTTCCAAACTTGGACTGAGCCACGCTACTGGCATCCAGTTTACAGACGGCCTCTCCTGGGACTCCTCAGCCTTCACAATCATGTGAATCAGTTCCCCTAATAAGTCCCCTTTCATATATTTATATACATATCCTATTGGTTCTGTTTCTCTGGAGAACCCTGACTAAGATAAATGCCATGCTGAATAGCCCATAATGACTACTCTTACTTCTAGCACTTCCTACGTGCCAGGAAATGTGCTACATGCTTTAAGTGTACACTCTCCTTCTCTCTTTACAAGTATTGTAAGAGATCAGTATGTTTTCATCCCATTTTAAATTGGGCTCAGCATGTAAGTGGCAGAGCCAGGATATAAATCAAGTGCGTTTGATGCCACAGCCCGTGCCCTTAATCACGCTGTTGCACTGCCTAACATAGTACTTCCCTGTTGGCAGGGCACTCCTCTCTGTCGGGTCCCATGAATACTTCAACCTTACTTTCCCTCTCTCAACTCCCTCTTTTGACTCTTTCATATTAAAACATCTCTTGACAGAACAAAATGAGCTAGAAGGAGCTGCTGGTGACTATTTCCTTAGTCCACCAGTTCCAACTGGAAGAATATGTTGGGGAACATTAGGAATCAGCTGTCTGTCAAGGCTTAGTACTTCCAGGCCCTGCCTGAGTTAAGCACATCTTCCCTTGGTTCGTCTAGGTGGCTCACCAACTGTTTCACTGGCAAAATGCCTCCACCTATCTCATTCACTGAATGAACTATCCAAAGTTATCTGGACAGCTCTAGGGTGGAGGAAATATAACAAGGTTAATCCATTCCTAAACTGTTCTTACAATTTTAGGAGATTTCTCAGAAAGAAAGAAAGAATCACAAAATTGCATTGAATTTTCAGAAGGAGAGAACAGAACTGTGGTTACTAGAGGTGGGATGGGGGAGGGGGAGGAGACTTAACGAGAACTTGGTTAATAGATACAAGGAATGATTACGTTTTATAATGAGGAACATGCCAATTATTGTGATTTGATTATCACACATTGTGCACAGGTATTGATATTCAACTCTATACTCTACAAATATGTATAATCAATTAATGCTTTAATAAAAATAAAATAAAAATAAAACATCTCTCATGCCCTTGGAGGAAAAAAAATGAAAATAAAGGTTCCCACTACTAAAGAAAAAGAACTTCAGAAGAAAAAAAAAAAATGTCACAGCCACCTACCCACTCTCCTAATGACAGCTTAGCCCTTCCCAGAGAAGAAATTGCCCATTTCTGGGTGTGAATGTAATTTTCTCTGCTTTAGAGCCCTTCCCTGTAATCTAGGGAAGTTGACATTTTCCATTCTGTAATAGGGTAAGGACATTAGTTTGATGATTTTCCTTTGCCAGAAGCTCTTTTTCTCCTGTGGCATATGGTAGCCTGGGCTGCATCTGTTCTGGTTGCCAAGAGCTTCACCATCCTCTGAGGAGTTTTTACAAAGACAATAGGTCAAAAACTATGAAAATATCTCCTCTTTTGTTAAAACAACAGTCTTAGCCCCCTTAGCATTTCTGTGGCGGTACACCTGTCACTTGATTGTGGCCACTGATTTATACACTTGAATAAACATAACTTATACGAAATTTTGTACCATTCCAAGTAGCTTCCATGTTTTCTTTCTTAAGAGGTAAGCAGGGTAAACACCTTTGTCTTTCAATATGTCAGGAAATTCAAACATAAAAATTTTAGTATTCTTTAAAGGGAATCCAATCTGGAATGGAAGTGAAATTAGAGCTCAGGTCTCCAGCATTGTGGAGACTCTGCTAGATCACACTGCTTGAATAAGGCACAAACAGGTTGTCTCCACTTCCCTAGACACTTCAGTATTTGCATGCTATGTTTTCCTTCATCATATGAGAGCCTTTGAGGCTCTTAGAGTTCCAGCTGAGGATCTGTAGCCGCCTAGAGCTGAGTGGACATTTGGAGAGGTCCTGGGAAGAGCTGTTCAGGGTACTGGCCGGATGCACAATTTCAGCTTTATTTGGTTAAGTGTTGTTAGGTCTCTTCTGTGCAATAGTAACCAATAACACCTAACATTCACTCACTGCTTTCCATTTGCCAGGCAGAGTGCTGTGAGCTTTGCAGGGATGATCTCATTTACTTCTCCTAACAACCTTCTGATGTAGGACCTATTTTAAATTTTTATTTTCATTCTCTTAACCATTCGAGTCTGCTGCCACCCCAATATTGCAATACTAGAGACCTTCTAGGAGTTCAGTGATAAAGACTAGTATTGAGGAATTGATTATTCATTTGCATTTCTTTCCTTAACTTTGTCTGTTGTCTATTTGTTAACAGATTTTTGAGATATAAGTGACAACATATAATTCAGCCATTTAAAGTATACAAGTCAATGATTTTTTGTGTATTCACAGAGCTGTACCATCATCACCACAATCAATTTTAGAACATTTTCATCATCCCCCCAAAAACCGATCTCTCTATTTGGTGGTGTTTTGTTTTTGCTTTGTTTTAATTTAATGAAGAGTTGGATCTGGCCTGATTCTAAATATTTCCTAGCCAAAGATCTAGAGCAGAGATCACAGACTCAAATGCTGCAGGGGCCAAACAGGTAACACCAAACACCAAAGAGTGACCAAAGAGAGCACCATGGCAAATCAGAAGGAGCATGCCCTTTAAAAAGAGCAGCTGCAACTGAGCCATGTTGGAATGTAGGCTGAATTGCTTTTCAAAAATAAGACAGAAATTCCCTAATTTCTTTGTATGATAACAAAGTTAAAAAAAAAACACTATGTATGGTAAATAAATAATATCCATGGGATGGATTCAAATCCTGCATCACTAGTTTGTGACCTCTGCATTTGAGAAACAAGTACATTCTCCAAGTTTCAGTTTTCTTAACACTGTCCTCCCCTACCACTTGCCCATCTACTTAACCAAAATTTGAGTTCTCTGGCTTTAGTTAAGACTTTGATTTGAGTATGGTTTTGCCCTAATGTAAGGATATGAGCTAGATAGTTTCTTGAGGGCCCACAGCAATAACCCTCCCTTCATACTGGTCCATCTTCGATCTGGGCTCACCTTTCTAAAAAGAGACCCTAATGGTATGCTGCTCATGATTTTCAAGAGAGACTGAATCTACCAGATTTATTCTACTAGGGACCAAAACCTGATGCCCAGATTCAAGATGTCCACAGGATTCAGTCTGAAGCAAAGTGTCTCAAGCTTTCTCAGCCTCTAATTGTATCTCTAACATGAAGACAATCTGATTTGCCACAGAGCATCCAGCAGTGACATGTGCCCTCCTTCTTTGGATCACATTGTCCACCAGGTGCTATTACCCACCTTTCACCATCAGGACTAATTCTAAGGGCTGCACTTGTATGAATACCCACCTTAAAGGTTGTGTTAAAGATGAGAAACGATGTGCACCAAATATCTAGGATAGTGTATGGCCCTTAGCAGGTGCTCATTAAAAAACACAAGTACTGATTATGATTCTTCTGGGGTTTAAGAAAAAAATTTCTGATGAGAGGAAAAAATAGCAACACTTGGCTAGCCCACCTTGCCAACAATAGAAATGCAAGGTGTTATGGATGTTTGAGTTGCTAAGCCCATCAGGTAGGAACATTAGCTTGGCACTGGGCTCAGCCCTGCCACTGCATTCTCTTGGCAAGTCACATACAGGTGCTGTTCCTGCAGTTGCGTATCTCACAGGCATCAGCTCCACAGTAATAAAAACTGCAATTGTAAAGAACACGGTACCTTTTTACTCACTATGAGGAATGAGTTGAAATGAGATAAGAAGGTGTTGTGGGTTAAACTATGTCCCCCCAAAAGCTATGTTGAAGTCCTAACTCCTTATATGTGTGAATGTGACCTTATTTGGAAATAGGGTCTTTGCAGAAATAATCAAGTTAAGATGAGGTCATACTGGCATATGGTGGGCCTTAATCCAATATGGCAGGTCTCCTTATAAGAAAAGAAGAAGAGACACAGAGACAAGCACACACAGAGGGAAAACACCTGTGTGAAGACACAGACAAGCAGAGGTAATTCGGGCATGGAGGCAGAGATTGGAGTTAGGCAGCTGCAAGCCAAGGACTACTAAGGATTTCTGGTAACAACTAGAGGCTAGAAGAGAGAGCCAGACCCTGCCAACATCTTGATTTCAGATTTTTAGCCTCCAGAATTGTAAGACAATAAATTTCTATTGTTTTAAGCCATGCAGTTTGTTGTACTTTGTTATGACAGCCCTAAGCAACTAATACAGGAAATGGCATGCTCTTGGAAGTCAGACAAATCAGGGTTCAAATCCTAGCTCTGCCATTTTCTAACTATGGCTTTGGACAGATTATTTAACATCTCTGAGCCTCCATTTCCTCATCAATAAAATAACACTAACAACCCCACAGGATTATTATGAGCACTAAATAAAATAAAGTTGAATGTGTCTATCACATGAGTGGTGATTTTTTTCATTGTCATAAACACACATTTCTGGAAAGCAATTTGGTTTAATATACATAAAAGCTTCACATACAAATACCGTATGATCCAGTAATTTCTATGGTATATACACAATAGCAATTTCTAAGGTATACACTCACTCCTAAGCATATACCCAACAGAAATGCACACAATAGAGCATTCAAAGAAGCACCATTCATGATAGCAAAAAAAGGTCATATACCCATCAACAGTAAAATGAATAGATAAATTGTGGTATAGTCACACAAAAATACTATACAGCAATTAAAATGAATGATCGATAAATACACGCAACAAAGAGAATAAAGATTCTAAATATAATGTGTGGAATGAAAGAATCCAGAAACAAAACAACTATGAACTCTGAGATTCCAAACATATATAAAACTCAAAAATCAGGCAAAACAAATACATACCGTTAAAAGGCCTGATGGTGGCCTTGGGAGGGAGTAGTGGTTGACAGGGGCATAATTGAGGCTTCTGAAACACTGGTAACATTCTGTTTCTAGACGTGGTGGTTAGTTATATGGAAGTGTTCACCCTGAAAATGTGCCAAGCTGTGCACTTATGATATGTGCATTTTTTTGTATGTACATTATATTTCAATAAAAGTTTTCAAAATTCATGCCATGTGAAGATTAATTCTAGGATGTGTCCACTTAATTAGATTAGGGAATACTAAGAAACCTGGAAAAGCTATCTTTTTAGGTGTGTCCATGAGGGTGTTTTCGAAAGAGATTAGCATGAGACCCTGAGTGGACTTGGTGGGAAAGATATACCCTCTATTGGGCAGGAACCATGCAATCCACTGGGGGCCCAAAGAGAACAAAAAACAGAGAAAAAAGGCAAATCTCCCTCCATCCGCTGGAGCTGGGATACACTCTTTTCTCCTGTCTATGGACATCAGAGCTCAAGACTCTTCAGCTTTGGGTTCCAGGACTTACACCAAGGACACCGTCTGCTTCCCTGGTTCTGAGGCTTCATACTTGGACTAAGCCATGCTATTGGCATCCAGTTTGCAGATGGCCTATTGTGCGAATTTCCTTCACAATCACATGAGCTAATTTCCCTAATAAATCCCCTCTCATATATTTATAACATATCCTATTGATTCTGTCTCTCTGGAGGATACTGACTAATACATACTGTCTGACCTAGTAATTCCACATCTAAAATATGACCTAAAGACAAACAAATATATGTCTGAGAATAGCATAGCTGGTGCAGAAAAAACTGTTCAAATATCCAACAGGAGAGACATGATTGAATCATTTATGATATACCATATAATCGAATATTAGGTGAGAAAAGCGTTTTATTTTATCCTGCCATCAACAAGAAATTTTTATTTCTTCTAACAACTCTCATAGGGTGTTCATTAAAGGGATCTTAGAGACAGGCTAAACCTTCCACTTTGTGCCTCTGTGTTTTTCATTTATAAGGAGGGAAAGTGACTTGCCTCTGTAATGTTTCTGCCCAAGTCACCTTCTGTTCATGTCAAAAGCAGAAGAAAAATGAGAGTGAGATGAATTAGAATGAGGTCACACAATATTTGGGGTTGAAGAACAATAGAACATCAGTCATCTGATAGATAGCAAGGATTTTTGCCTAAATAGAATATTCAGTCAACAGTGCTGGAGCAGCTGGCTAGACATTTGGAAAAGAAAGAAAGGTGGATCACTATTTTACTTCTTAGGTCAGAGTAAAGTTCAGATAGACCAAAAAGGAAAACTGCAAAAGCAGTGGAAAAGAATATAGGACTTAAATTTTTTTTTTTTAAATAAGGAAAGATTTTGTAAGGAAGACTCAAACTCCTGAAGACCTAAAGGCAAAAGACATTTAAAATGTCTTTATGGAAAAATTAATACTGTGGAAAAAAATTTGTAGATAAATGACAAGCTGAGAAAAAATGCTTTAAAAAATACAGCAAAAGACAAATTTCCTTAACAGACAAGGAGCTTTTGCAAATCCAAAGAGAAGGACCACAACCCAATAAAAAAAAATGGGGAAATGAAATGAATAAGCATTTCATAGAAAAATACTAAGGGTATATGAAAACAGCTAAACTTATATAGTACTTATCATAGGCCAAGATACTGTTCTAAGTGATTTATACATTTTAGTCTCATGACAGTCCTATAAAGTAGGTACTGACATGATTCTCATCTTATAGGTAAGGGAACTGAAACACAGAGAGGTTAAGTAACTTGCCCAAGGGCATACAGTTCATAAATAATAGTGCTGGGGTTTGAACTTATATTTAATTGTATATATCCTTATCCTGCTTAATTTTTTTTTACCATGTTCATGCATGCATTATTTTCAACTAAAAAGAGTACAAAGAGCAAACAAATTACATGGACTACCAAATTGTTCAAAATGGTCTAAATAAATGTGTCCAGATTCAGATTCAACTAACATTTACTAGGGCATAATATGTACCAGGTTTTATTCCAAGCATTGTCACAAACATCTCTTCTATGAACCCACTGGGTAAATGAGGAAGACAGAGACTCAGTAAAGTACATTTTTCTCTCTTGCTCAAGAACTACAGAAGAAAGCCCCCACTTAACTTTCTTATCTGCTACTGATTGCAGAAAAGTAGATGGCACAGTTCTTTATTGTTGACACGTCTATTTCCTTAATTTTTCTCAACAACAATAACTTACCATTTATTGAGTTCCTACTATGTGCCAAATGCTACAGTTTACTATTCTCATTTAATACTCACAATAACCTTATGAGGTGGGCATTATTCTAACCTTCACTTGTAGAAGAGGGATCTAAGCCTCAGAGAGATTAAGTGAATTACTCAAAGTCATGGCCCAGGTCTGTTTGATTATAAACCCCTGATCATAACTACTGTGTGATTTTACATTCCTAGTTTTAGGAAAAAGAATTAACATTTACCATTTAATGAGAGCTTACCGTGTTCTTAGAGTGGTACTAAATAATTTACATGAATTACTGCATGTAATGCTTACAAGTCCATGATGTAGCATAATTATTGTTATTCCTTTTAAGAGATGAGTGAACTAAAGCTCAGAGTGGGTAAGCAACTTGTCTAACATTATCTGGATAATAAGCCAAATAGCCAGGGTTTAAACAGTGTTGTCTGGCTTCTGAGCATGTGCTCTGTATTCTAAAGCATACAGCTTAGAGTTCAAGAGGAATCTAAAATCAACTCAAAATGGATTAAGGATTTAAATATACACCCCGAAACAATAAAACTTATTAAAGAAAACATAGGAGAAACCCTTCAGCAAATAGGGCTGGGCACAGACTTCATGAATATGACCCCAAAAGCACGGGCAACCAAAGGAAAAATAAACAAATGGGACTATATCAAACTAAAAAGCTTCTGCACAGCAAAAGAAACAATTAACAGAGCTAAAAGACAACCAACAGAGTGGGAGAAAATATTTGCAAAATACACATCCAACAAAGGACTAATATCCAGAATATATAAAGAACTCAAACAACTTTACAAGAAAAAAACAAGCAACCCAATCAAAAAATGGGCAAAAGAACTAAGTAAGCATTTCTCTAAAGAAGATATGCAAATGGCCAACAGTCATATGAAAAAATGCTCAACATCACTCAGCATCCAGGAAATGCAAATCAAAACCACACTGAGATACCATCTCACCCCAGTTAGGATGGCAAAAATCCAAAAGACACCGAAAGATAAATGCTGGCGTGGCTGCGGAGAAAAAGGAACTCTCTTACACTGTTGGTGGGAATGCACAATGGTGCAACCCCTATGGAAAATGGTTTGGAGGTTCCTCAAACAGCTGAAGATAGACCTACCATACGACCCAGCTATCCCACTCCTGGGAATATATCCAAAGGAATGGAAATCATCAAGTCGAAGGTACACCTGT
>NW_007739189.1:7763-17269 GCF_000696425.1 Galeopterus variegatus | reverse complement strand
ACAACAACAACAACAACAACAACAACAACAAAAAACCGGGGGGGGGGGGGGGGGAAGTTTTAAAACCTCAACTTTTTTTTTTTTTTTTTGAAGCTCTTACAAGGAGAAAAAGGAGGGGACACATCTGGGTGGGAGGGGGGAGAGGGAGGAGAGAGGGAGGTTTTGGTGATGGGACACAATAACTAACTACATTGTATATTGACAAAAAAAAAAAAATAAAGCCAAAAAAAAAATTTAAAAAATAAATAAATAAATAAAAAGATATCCTCTCAAACCAAACAGTAAGTATTTTTGAACACTGAGGTCTTTCCCAGACCTGTGCTTGGACCTAGAGGGGGACATAAGAGAAGAAAAAATATAAACCAGGTAAGGTGGTAGGATAAACTCTCCAAAACAAGGCAATACTAAACAGCGTGGACTGCATGCTTGGTAGGACTTCAGGTAAGAAAGAGAAGTGAGACCTGGAGTGGCCAGCAGAAGCCTGCTAGAGGACGTCACTCTCAAGTAGAAATAGAATTTGACAGGCAGCAGAAAAAGGGGAAAAGAAAGCATTATGAATGGCATGAGCAAGGGCAGAGAGGCAGGATTGGAAGGGTGTTTATGGCTCACACCCTGCTTAAACTGGAGGGAATTCTTTTTCATCAACCCATAGAGAGATGCAAGAGGGCCAAGCAAGGTCATCCCAGCACTTTGCCTCTAGCCAAAAAGTGATGCAATTCATTCTTATCCGAAATATGTGGAGTTGGGAACAATTCTTTGAAGGAAATTCTTTGAAGAGAATGAGAATTCTAGATCATGTTCTAGCTCAACCTCAGAGTGTGTCTTGTGGTAAATTCCTGGTACAATTGGCAGACCTGCCCTCTGATCTAATTACCATCATCCAATCCAAAGCCACTGTTTACGGTGTTCTGTATTAGCCACCTCTGCAAGCATCGACAGATAGATGACCCTCCCACCTCCACTGCCATTAACATTAATACCTGAGTGAATTAGAGGGTAGCTGTTCAGGTCAAGTGACATAATATAGGTTAAGGTGTTTTGTAAGCCATGAAGCCAAATACAAAGTGTGTTGTGATAATCAGTGATAAAGCCCCTAGAATGTTTGCGTGTAAGTTTTCAGTCCACAGAGATTTCAGAGAGAAAAATCATGCCAGCTATCTCTTGAAAATATGACAAGACTAAAGTGATATTAAATGAAACATAGGTGTGCTAACACAAAAACAAACAGTAATAACTTACATCTGCATGGTGCCTTTACCTTTTTCAAAGCATCTTCTCATCCATATCCCACTTGATCCACAAAACAACCTTATGAGCTAAGTAGGCATTAACCTTTGAAAATTTCACTTTCTTCTTAAAAATAGGAATGAGTAACTTGCCTGAGGATACACATTGTATTGCTGTCAGCTGTGAATCTAAAACTCAGGAATCAAGATTCCTAAATCCAGCCATACTGAATTAGAATCTCTAAGAGTGTTATACTAATTTCCTATTGCTGCCATACCAAATTACTGTACACTCAGTGATTTAAAACAACACAAATTTATTATCTTACAGTTCTAGTGATCAGAAATGTGAAATGGGTCTCAGTGGGCTAAAATCAAGGTGTCAGCAGGGCTATGTTTCTTATGGAGGCTATAGGGGAGAATTCTTTCCCTTGGCTTTTTCAGCTTCTAGAGGCTGAAAGAAATTGACCCAAGTCCCCTTCCTCCATTTTCAAAGCCATTAATTGCATCACTCTGACCTCTGCTTCTGTCATCACATCTCTTTCTTTGATTCTGAGTCTCTTGCTCCCTCTGTTACTTAAAAAGATATTTCTGATTACATTGAGCCCACCTGAATAATCCAAGATACTCTCCCCATCTCAAACCCTTAACTTAATCACATCTGCAAATCCCCTTTTGCCATATAAGAGAACATATTAACAGATTCTGGAGATTAGGATGAGGACATCTTTTTTTTGGGGGGTGGGGGGTGGGACATTATTCTGCCTACCATAGGTACGTCCTAGGAATCTGCATTTTAACATTCCCAGGTGATTCTGATGTAGGGCCACAACTTTAGACTGGTGGTCTCTAAACATTATGTGTTATGCACCCTTATTGGTAAACAAATTTAGTACTAAATTGTACTAGTATACACATTACAAAACATATTTTTAAAGAGAAGTTAAAAAGGATGAGATTTAAAAAATCACTGTAGAGATTCTAAAACTCTCTTTCTATGTCCCAACTCATTGTCTGGTGTATGCCTTAGATTCCTCCTACTTTGGGGAATTGATCAAGGTCAGCAAAATTCTTCTGTAAAGAGTCAGATAGTAAACATATTAGACTTTGTGGGCTATATGGTCCCCATTGCAAGAACTTAAATCTGCCATTGTAGTGCAAAAGCAGCCATAAACAATATGTAGGTGAATAGACATGGCTGTGTGCCAAGAAAACTTTACTTACAAAACAGACAGAAGGCTGGTTTTGACCTGCAGAACACAGTTTATCAACACTTACTATAGGCTAGCTATACTATCCTTTTGTGGCTATTCTTTTTTATCCAGAGAATTCATTTCTGCTGCGACACCTTACTATAGGGGGCCATAGTTAGACATGACTAGGAGTCTTCAGGAAGTGGCAGCTGAAACTGGGAATTATAGTTCAACCACTGCTCCTAGCCCACTATCAGCCCAATTTGTTTCCCCTCCCTGATATACCTCCTCCCACTGCATTCTTTCCTAGATAGATGTTCGAATGCAAAGCCAGACAGACCTAAAAGCTTGTGCTATGGTTTGAATGTTCGTCCTCTCCAAAGCTCATGTTGAAACTCAGTCCCCAATATGGTATTTAAAAGGTGAAGCCTTTAAGAAGTGATTGGATTGTGAAAACTATGCCCCCATAAATGGATTAATCCATTCATGAATTAATGGGTTAATGGGTTATGAAGGAGTAGACTGGGGGCTTTATAAGGAGAGGAAGAAAGCATGTAGAAATGCTCTTGCTCAGCCCCTTGTCATGTGATACCCTGCATTGTCACAGGACTCTGTAGAGAGTCCCCGCCAAGAAGAAGGCCCTCACCAGATGTGCCCCCTCAACCCTGGACTTCTCAGCCTCTGGAACTGTAAGAAAAAATTTTTAGTTTTCTTACAAATTACCCAGCTTCTGGTATTCTGTTGTCAGCAACAGAAAACAGACTAACACAGCTGATGTTCAAGGGGAGACATGGAAAGCTCTAGGAACTATTTCTTGGTTTTAGTTGAGAAGGGATAGCCATTATTTTCCCCACTGAAAATAATGCTTTTCTTCCCTATAAAGCCACATATTTTACTGTAGGTATAGATGTAATTACCAGAGGACAAGGGTCAACAAAGAAGAAAAATGAATAGACTGATGGAGTTTGTAATCACCATCTTTAGAGCTGAGGAAAGGACATTGCATAAAGTATTAGAGAGCAGCTGTTCTCTTGTTTTCAAATGAAGGTTTGGTCTGGAATGGCTTCACATCGAAGCAAGAGCAATTTAGAATAGGCACTGAAATTGAGATGGTATGACAGTAGGTTCTTTGGGGACATGAGATCCCTTATATTACTTTGGCCTGGTGAGATCCAGAGACTCTTGCCTTCAAAGTGGAATATCATCAAATCTCGAAGTCAAAGAAATCTTAGATTTCATCAGGCCAGCTTCCTCCCTGTTGGAAAAATCACTTTGTCATCAGCCTTGATAAAATCTTTCATTATCTTCTGTGATAAGGTACACAATATTTTGTTAGGTATCCCACACCACTCTTGTAAGATTTTTCTTTCTTACATTAAGCCAAAATATGTCTGCTATAACCTTCACACCCTCCACTCATTGGCCCTGGTTGCTTCTCATGGACCCACACAGAATAAGCATAATTCTTCTTCAGGGAAAAAAGGTCTTCAGAATTTTGTACTGTATCTTTTTTGTTTTCTCTCCTCCAGAATAGATTCTGTTTCTTCAACCATTGTTCATATGAAATAGTTTCCAGTCCCTTTTCAATCCTGGCTGTGTTCAAATTTGTTAGTGTCCCTCTTACAATGTGGTATATAAAATTGGCTGTATTCTAGCTGGAATCTAATTACTAAGACCTGATATTTTGGGTGTTACTAGGTGTCAGTTGTGGTATTAAGCAACATATATGTATTATTTCATTTAATCATCTAGCATTCCCATGAGATAAGTGCTATTAGTGCTGAATTTTACATATAAAGAAACAGGCACAGAAGAAAAGTGAGTTTCCTAAGATCACACAGCCAGTAAATGCCAGAACTAGGGTACAAACTCAAGTCTGACTCCAAAGACTGTGCTCCACATCGTTAATCTATACATCATTATTACCACCTACAAGGGGTTTTCTCCAGCCATGTACCATAGTTAGCCTATATTAAGCTTGTAGGCAACTGAACAAATAAATAGCAGTTAACAAAATCCAGAACTTTCTTCCATTGAACTGTTGGTAAGCTAGTTCTCCCATACCATTTACTTGAGTAAATTACTTTTTAACTTAAATGTTCAACTATACATTTATCCTTATTGAGTTTCACTTTATTAGTTTTAACCAATTATTTCACCTTTCATATTAACACAATAACTATTCCTTCTTCGTCACCTCCAAACTTGGAAAAAGTTCTTCCTATGTCATCAAAGACATTTCATAAAAATATTGGCAACAGTAAGGCCCAGCAGAACATCGACAATGGGAATAGCATGGAGCAGGCATCAGGAGAGATTGGTTTTAGGACAGCATTTATCAGTTAATGCCTGTGCCCTGGCAATTCATTTAAACTCTCCGAGCCCAGTTTCTTACTTTTTAAAAAGTAGTAGAACTCTGTCCTACCTGATTAGTAGAATTATTGGGAGTATCATATAAGATAATGATGTGAGAATGCACTGCAAAGGACAAAATGATGTACGAATTAAAGATAGAAAGAAGTGGGAGGGGGAATGCGACACTACCGTGTGTGTCTCTGGGCTGTTGTCAACAAAACAGTCCATGGACTCATGAACACTATATAAATAAATGTCAGGACTGGACCAGGAAGGGCTCCAGGGAATTCAACCTGTACTATCATAGTTCAAATCCACTGACACTTATTAGCTTTGAGGGCATAAGCAGGTCACTTAACTTTTTTAAGTATCGGTATTTTCATATATAAAATGGGGATAATAATACCTGGGAATCACCCTCTACAATTATTTAATGTGTGCCATGGTCCTTGCATTGTTCACTAAAAGACAGAAGAGCTAACTAATATTAGTCTTTAATAAGGCAAGGAAAAATGTTGTTATCTCTAGAATATTAAAAGAATATGTAACAACAAAATGAAAGGGAAAAATAGAAAAATAATCAATCTAAGAGAAGACAAAAAGGGATAGCTAAAATAACTTGAAATGGACTGAACATAAGAAAGTAAAAATTGAGATAATATATTTATATCCATATACATCAGAAATCATATCAAATATAAATGGAGTAAGTGACCTATTTAAAATACAAGGATTAAGGAACCTCCACACTGTTCTCCATAATGGCTGTACTAATTTACTAAGGAGTTTTATTTTTTCAGAGTATATATTTAATTCTTTAATCCATATTGAGTTGATTTTGGTATATGTTGAGTTGTACAGGCCTAGTTTCATTCTCTTACATATGAATATCCAGTTGTACCAGCACCATTTACTGAAGAGGCAGTCTCTTCCCCAGTGTGTAGACTTGGTGCCTTTGTCAAAGATAAGATGGCTGTAGATATATGGGTTCATTTCTGGGTTTTGTATTCTATTACATTGATCTGTGTGTCTTTTATGCCAGTACCATGCTGTTTGGGCTATTATAGCTTTATAGTATAGTTTAAGGCCAGGAACTGTTATGCCTCCAGCTTTATTTGTTTTGCTCAGGATTGCTTTGGCTATGCATGGTCTTTTGTTATTCCATATAAATGTCTGGATAGTTTTTCCCATTTCTGACAAAAATGTCATTGGAATTTTGACAGGGATTGCAGTGAATCTGCAGATCATTTTGGGTAATATGGACATTTTCACATTGTTAATTCTTCCAATCCAAGACCAGGGGATATCTTTCCGTCTTCCTGAGTCCTCTTTAATTTCTCTCAACAGTGGTTTGTGGCTCACTTTGTAGAGATTTTACACATACTTGGTTAAATATATTCCTAAGTATTTTATTTTTTTGGTGGCTATTGTAAATGAACTAGCTTTCTTTATTTTTATTTTTTCTGCATGTTCACTGTTGGAGTATAGAAATGCTACTGACTTTTGTGTGCTGATTTTGTATCCTGCAACTTCATTGAAAT
The DNA here is from genome assembly GCF_000696425.1 of Galeopterus variegatus. NCBI lineage: Eukaryota > Metazoa > Chordata > Mammalia > Dermoptera > Cynocephalidae > Galeopterus > Galeopterus variegatus. The sequence goes on along the minus strand of NW_007739189.1, from coordinate 10,954 downwards.
GATTTATCAACTCTAAGAGTTTTTTTGTAGAGGTTTTAGGCTGTTCAATAAATAGGATCATATCATCCACAAATAAGGACAGTTTGACTTCATCTTTTCCAATCTGGATGCCCTTTCTTTCTTTCTCTTCTCTGATTGCTCTGGCTAGTACTTCCAACACCATGTTGAACAGGATTGGTGAATGGGCATCCTTGTCTAGTTCCCATTCAGGATAATATTGGCAGTGGGCTTATCATATATGGCTTTATTTGTGTTGAGATACTTTCCATCTATACAAAACTTGTACAGAGTTTTTATCATGAATGAATACTGAATTTTATCAAATGCTTTTTCAGCATCTATAGAGATGATCATATGGTTTCTCTCTTTACTTTTATTGATGGGGTGTATCACATTCATTGATTTGCATATGTTTAACCAACCTTGCATCCCACTTGATCATGGTGGGTAATTTTGTGTATGTGTTTTTGCATCTATATTCTTTAAGGATATCAGCCTGTAGTTTTCTATTTTTTATGTATCTTTGTCTGGTTTCAGTGATGTTTGTAGAGAATTGGCATCAATTCCTCTTTGAAGGTTTGGTAGAACTTTGCAGTGAACCCATCTGGTCCTGGGCTTTTCTTTGTTGGCAGCCTTCTGATAACAGCTTCAATCTCTTTTATTGTTATTGTTCTGTTCATATTTTCTATATCTTCTTGGCTCATTTTTGGTAGTTTGTGTTGTTGGCATATTGTTGTTTATAGTAGTCTCTAATGATTCCTTATATTTCTGAGGTATCAGTTGTAATATCACCTTTTGCATTTCTAATTTTTGTTATTTGGTTCTTCTCTTTTCTTAGTTAGCCTGGATAATGGTTAGTCAATTTTATTTTATTTTTTCAAAAAAAACCTTTTTGTTTCATTGACCTTTTGTATCATTTTTTGAGTTTCTATTTCATTTAGTTCTGCTCTGATCTTAATTATTTCTTTGCATCCACTAACTTTGGGTTTGGATTGTTCTTGTTTTTCTAGTTCTGTAAGGTAAAGTGTAAGGTTGTTTATTTGTCATCTTTCCATTCTTCTGAAGTAAGCATTTAATGTGATAAATTTCCCCCTTAGTACTGCTTTTGCAGTATCCCACAGATTTTGGGATGATGTGTCATTATTTTCATTAGTTTCAATACATTTTTTGATTTCCTGTTTAATTTCTTCTTGGATTCATATGTCATTAAGTAGAATGCTGTTTCATTTCCATGTGTTTGTATAGTTTCCTGAGTTTTATTTTTTTTATAGATTTCTAATTTTAACTCATTGTGATTGGAAAAATAATGAAATAATTCCAATTTTTAAAATTTGTTGGGACTTGCTTTGTGACCTAATATGTGGTCTATCCTGGAGAATGTTACATGTGCTGATGAGAAGAATGAATATTCTAAGTTTGTTGGGTGGAATGTTCTGTAGATATCTGCCAAGTTCAATTGGTCTAAAGTGTTGTTTTGATCTTGTGCTTTTCCCTATTGATTTTTTGCCAATTTGATCTATCCAATACTGAAAGTGGGGTGTTCAAGTCCCCCACTATTATGGTGTTAGTGTCTATCTCATTCTTTAGATCTAATAGTGTTTCCATTATAAATCTGGGTGCTCCAACATTGGGTGTGCATATATTTATGATTGTAATGTCATCTTGATGGATAGATTATTTTATCATTATACAGTGGCCTTCTTTATCTCTTTTCATGGTTTTTGCTTTAAAGTCTATTTTATCTGATATAAAAATAGCTACTCCAGCTTGTTTTTCATTTCTATTTGTATGGTGTATCTTTTTCCATCCTTTCAGCCTTAGTCTATGTGTGTCTTTACAGGTGAGGTGAATCTCTTGAAGGCAGCATATTGCTAGATCCATGTTTTTCAATCCAGTCAGTCAGTCTGTGTCTTTTGAATGGGTAATTTAATACCTTTACATTTAGAGTTATTATTGAAAGGTGTTGATTTACTTCTAGCATTTTATCGATTTTTGTTTAAATGCCTTAAGTATCTTTTGTTCCTTTCTTTCTGATTTTCTATTTGTCTTCTGTACTTCTTGGTTTCTTGGGATAGTATATAAACTATTTTTTTCTCTTTATAGTTAGCTTTTTTGTTTTACTGGTAGGTTTTGTATTTTCTTGAGTCTTCATGGCTATGATGGTTGTTTTTCAGTATCAAACTCTGTACTCCCTTGAGAATTTCTTGTAAGTCTGGTCATGTGGTAGTGAACTCCCGTAGTTTTTGTTTGTATACTATTTACTATTACTTTGTTTGTATACAAATAAACTATTTGTCCTTCATTTCAGAATGATAGCCTTGATGGGTTAAGTATTGTTGGCTGGCAATTTTTGTACTTTAGTATTTTGAATATATCATCCCATTCTTTTCTGGCTTTTAGGGTTTCTGATGAAATGTCTGATGTTAGTCTGATTGGGGCTGCCTTATGGGTGACTTGCCACTTTTCTCTTGCAGCTTTTAAGATTCTCTCTCTGTCTTTGAATTTTGCCAGTTTGACTATAACATGTCTTGGAGAGGACCTTTTTGGGTTGGATATGTTTGGGGATCTTTGGGCCTCCTGTCTGAAGATCTGTGACTTTCCCCATACCTGGGAAGTTTTTTGCTATTATTTCATCGAATATGTTTTCAATGCCATTTCCTTTTTCTTCCCTTTCTGGAATACCCATGATTTGGATATTTGAGCACTTAAATTTGTCTGTTATCTCTCTTAGATTTTCTTCAATTTTTTAAATTCTTTTTTTCTTTTTTCTGGTCTGCCTGTGTTAATTCAAACAGCCTGTCTTCAAGGTCAGAAATTCTCTCTTCTGCTTCTTCTAGCCTGCTGGTTAGACAATCTGTTGTGTTTTTTATTTTGTTGAATGAATCCTTCAGCTACACAGTCTCTGCTACATTCTTTTTCAGGACATTAATTTCTTTGTAAATTTCTTCTTTCAGATCCTTTATTTTTTTTCTCATTTCATTGTGTGTCTTTTTTTTTTTTTTTTTTTTTTTAGGATTTTTGCTTTCTTTTTTTTTTAAAATTTTTATTTTGTCAATATACAATGTATATGATTATTATGGCCCTTCTCCGACACCTCCCGCCCTCCTCCCTCTCTCCCCTCCCCCCCAAGAATGTCCTTTCCGTTTGCTTGTTGTAACAACTTCAAAAAAAGTATAGTTGTTATATCTTCT
>NW_007739189.1:0-7427 GCF_000696425.1 Galeopterus variegatus | reverse complement strand
ATATAGTCCCATTTGTTTATTTTTTGGGGTCATATTCATGAAGTCTGTGCCCAGCCCTATTTGCTGAATATTCTCCTATGTTTTCTTTAATAAGTTTTATTGTTTCGGGGTGTATATTTAAATCCTTGATCTATTTTGAGTTGATTTTAGTACATGGTGAGAGATGTGGGTCTAGTTTCAATCTCCTGCAAATGGATATCCAGTTATCCCAGCACCCTTTGCTGAAGAGGGAGTCCCGACCCCAGTGAATAGGCTTGATGCCTTTGTCGAAGATCAAATGGCAGTGAGTGCGTGGGTTGATTTCTGGGTATTCTATTCTATTCCATTGATCAGTGTCTCTGTTTTTGTACCAGTACCATGCTGTTTTGGTTATTATGGCTTTGTAGTATAGTTTAAAGTCAGGTAGAGTAATACCTTCAGCTTTATTTTTTTTTGCTCAGCGTTGCTTTGGCTATTCTTGGTCTTTTGTTATTCCAGATAAATGATTGTATAGTTCTTTCCATGTCAGAGAAAAATGTCATAGGAATTTTGATGGGGATTGCATTGAATTTGTATATTACTTTGGGTAGTATAGTCATTTTCACTATATTGATTCTTCCAATCCAGGAGCATGGGATGTCTTTCCATCTTTTTGTATCCTCTCTAATTTCTCTCAGGAGTGGTTTGTAGTTCTCGTTATAGAGATTTTTCACATCCTTAGTTAGTTCAGTTCCTAGGTATTTTATTTTTTTGGTGGCTATTGTGAATGGGCAGGCTTTCTTGATTTCTCTTTCTGCTTGTTCACTATTGGTGAATAGAAATGCTACTGATTTTTGTGTGTTGATTTTGTATCCTGCTACTGTGCTGAACTCTTTTATCACCTCTAAGAGTTTTTTTGTAGATGATTTGGGCTGTTTGATATATAGGATCATATCGTCTGCAAACAGGGACAGTTTGACTTCATCCTTTCCAATCTGGATGCCCTTTATTTCTTTCTCTTCTCTGATTGCTCTGGCTAATACTTCCAAAACTATGTTGAATATTAGTGGTGAGAGTGGGCATCCTTGTCTGGTTCCTGTTCTTAAAGGAAAAGCTTTTAGTTTTTCCCCATTCAGGATGATATTGGCAGTGGGTTTATTGTATATGGCTTTGATTATGCTGAGATATTTTCCGTCTATACCTAATTTATAAAGGGTCTTTGTCATGAATGAGTGTTGGATTTTATCAAATGCTTTTTCGGCGTTTCATTGTGTTTTTTAACTGAGTTTTCTTGTATCTCATTTAGTTTCCTTAGAATTGTCACTCTAAATTCCTTGTCAGTCATTTCAAGGACTTCCTGTTCTATGGGATCTAGAGCTTGAGAGTTATTATTTTTCTTTGGTATCTCATTTAGTTTCCTTAGAATTGTTGCTCTAAATTCCTTGTCAGTCATTTCAAGGACTTCCTGTTCTATGGGATCTAGAGCTTGAGAGTTATTATTTTTCTTTGGTATCTCATTTAGTTTCCTTAGAATTGTTGCTCTAAATTCCTTGTCAGTCATTTCAAGGACTTCCTATTCTATGGGATCTGGAGCTTGAGAGTTATTATTTTCCTTTGGTGGTGATGTACTTTCCTGGTTTTTCATGTTTCTGTTATCTTTCCTTTGATGTTTAGTATTTGTGGCAGGGGGTATCACAGTCCACTTGTTCTTCCCTGATGTTTTGCCTGGATTCTGAAGGGACTGCCAATTCTTGGCAATGGGAACTAGCCTGGGCTGGGAGTCCCATGATGCCTGCCTCTTCTGGCATGGCTGGCTTGGGGTGTTTGGGCCCAGCAGCTGTTGGTCCTCTCTTGGCAGCAGGGACTGACCTGGGCTGGGGGTCCTGCAGTGGCTGCCTGTTCTGGTGCAGCTGACTTGGGGTATGTGGGCCCGGTGGCTCTCAGGCCTCTCTGGGTGGTAGGCACTGGCCTGGGCCAGGGGTCCTGTGGCACCTGCCTGTTCTGGCATGGCTGACTCAGGGCATGTGGGCCTGGTGGCTCTCAGCCCTCTCTGGGCGGCAGGCAGTGGCCTGTCCTGGGGGTACCGTGGCGCCTGCCTGTTCTGGCATGGCTTACTTGGGGCGTGTGGGTCCACGGGCTTTCAGGCCTCTCTGGGCAGTGGTCATTTGCCTGCGCTGGCGGTCCTGTGGCAGGCAGCTCCTGCCTTTTCCAGTGTAGCTCTTGGGCCTCCTGTTGTTGCTTTTTAATAGGTGCAAATTGATTTGTGGGAGAGAGCAACACTAGGAACCATCTACTCCATCATCTTGACCAGAAGCCTGAACAATACTATTATCCAAATTAATCTAATTGACATTTATAGATCACTATACCCAACAACTGTAGAATACATGTTCTCTTCAAGTCCCTATATATAATTTATCAAAATTGACAATGTGTTAGACAAAAAAAGCAAGTCTCAACTACTTCAAAATATTAAAATCATATAGGATAGGTTTTGACCACAGTAGAAATAAGTAATGAATAACAAAAAGATAACTAGAATGCCTTCATATCATCGAAAATTAATACACTTTTATATAACCCATGAATCAAAAAAATGACAATAAAAATTAGAAAATATTATTAATTAAATGACATTGAAAATTCTACATGTCAGAACTTTTGGGCTACAGATAAGTCTGTTCTTATAAGAAATATCTATAGCCTTAGAATGCATATGTTAAAAAAGAGGAAAGGTTGAGAATTAGTGGTCTAAGTATCCACATCACGAAAGTGAAAACACAATAGAAAATTAGGCCAAAGAAAGTGGAGGAAGGAAATAATAAGAATAAGAGCAGAGATTAAGTGAATACAAAATGTATAATTAATATAATTGACAAAGCCAAAAGTCTTTGAAAAGACAAAGAAAATTGATATGAACTGATAATACTAATAAGGTAAAAATGAGGGAAGGCACAAATTACTAGGGTGACCATACTTCCTGGTTTAGCATCCCTTTTCTGACAAAAATGTTGTGGTCTGAATGATAATGTATATGGGCATCTGGCAAATAGTCAAAATCAGAAATCTAAAGGGCATATCACTACAGATCATCCTCCATAATGCCTTCTCCTTCTTTCCCCACCTTTCATCAAAATCTGTTTATTTTGTTTATCTCCTTTTGTTCATCTCTACTGCTACAACCCTAGCACAAGTTACCAATTGTGTGTCATCCAGATTAGTGCAATAGAACCTTCTAAAAGGTCTAATTGCCACCAGCCTTCCACTTGTTCCATCTGTTCTCTGCTAGCAGCCAAAGTGGTCTTTTTAAACCACAAAACTTATCAGTTTGCTCCCAAGATAAGGTTGTGATATTTAGTAAATAAAAATACAGGATTCTCAGTAAAATTTGGATTTCAGAGAAACAACTAAAAGTGTTTCAGTATATGTTTGTCCAATGCATTTTGGGGGACAAATTTATACTAAAAGAAAAAAAAAGTGTTGTTTATCTGAAATTCAAATATGAATATTTTTTTCTGTATTTTATCTGGCAACTATGCCCCAAGATGAAAAGCCCTCAATAACTCCCATTGTTCTTAGGATAAGCATAGACTTCCATGCAATACCCTGCATGATCTGGATCCTACCTACCTCTCCTTTCACATCCCTTACAACTCCTCCCCATGTTGGCTGCAATTCAACTGCAATGGCTTTCTTTTTCTCATACTTATCATACTCCCTCCTGCCCTAAGGACTTTAAATATGTTATCATTTCTGCTTGGAGTATACCCTCACTATCTCCAATGCAAATTGTCTAACTCCTACTCAGAATCCATATCTTAGATCATGCCTTACTTCTTCAGGGAAGATATATCTGACCTCCTTGACTCAAGTCAAATCTTTCTATGCCTTCTGGTCTTCTGGGTGTTGGGATGCAATATCAAACCACCCAGAATATGTCTTCTTGCTTTATTTTTATTTTTATTTTTTATTGGTTATAAATACTCATGAGATACAAAGCTGATTGTCACCCCTCGTTGGTGCGGTCCACGCCATGGCAGGATCCTAAAGGAATCAGCTTGGGCTGCCCTCTCCAAGTTGACAAGGCCACCGGAGGGAGAGTTGTTGGCAAGGCCACAGCTACGAGCACTTGCTGCAAACATAAGGGCTGCTGCCTTGGCTTCACGGTACCGCTTTTGCCTTCTCTTTCGATGTTTTGGTTAGTGTGGCAGTTCTCTAAATCCCCAAAAGATTTTAAAAATAACACAAATGATTTTGTGGTCATTGAACTAAACATTCCCACAGAGGATCCGGGTAAATTGGATAATTCTAAATTATCCCTTTATGACAAATTGACCACACCAACATATGCTTCAAAAGCACTGCTCATGACTAAACATGAGCTGCAGCCCATACAGGTGAAATTACTTCAAAAAAGAAATCCCCATCCTCTCCCTACCATCTAATAGACATAGGTCATTTGATAGTATTGTCTATCACTTTGTAACCGCAATAACCACCACCCTGTTAATAGGGTAGATATTAACCACAGCTTGCCAACAGGAAAAGGTCACAGGTTAACTTCAGGACAATGAGAAGATGGTTCCGATCTGATAACCTGATACCAAGAAAAGGAAGCACGAGTTAATCACCCGAGACGTGCTGATGAAGGGAAAGAACTGGCTGACCACCAAAAAAGTTTCCCCTGTGCTTTTTGAATTATTGACTCAAGCTTGCTGATGTAATAAAAATAGTACCCACATCCCCCCTACAGAGTTGTAAATTTAAATAAAAGGCATTGTCTCATGCTCTACTGCACTCCAGCTCCAAAGCACTGACAGCCCGCAGAGAGAGAATGTGCATAGTGATGCATTGAGGTCTCTGTCTGTGTTTGTTATTTTCACTGACCCTCCTCATCCCTTTTCGGGTACTCACCCCTCACTGAAGCTGGACTTCGGCACCTCGTGTCCAAGATGTGAAAGCCGGATCCATACTGGCAGCATGCCCATTGCTAACTATGCAACTGAGAAGGGAGTAATATCCAGCATATACAGGGAACTCAAGCAATTACACAGTAAAAGAACAAATAACCCAATTAAAAAATGGGCAAAAGAGCTGAAAAGACATTTTTCAAAGGAAAACATACAAATGGCCAACAGATACATGAAAAAATGCTCAACATCACTAATCATCAGGGAAATGTAAATCAAAACCACATTGAGATACCACCTCACCCCAGTTAGAGTGGCTATAATCAAAAAGACGGAGCATAACAATTGCTGGTGAGAGTGTGGAGAGAAGGGAACACTCCTGCACTGTTGGTGGGACTGTAAATTAGTACAAACACTATGGAACATATATTCTTTTTAAAGAAATATTTTGTTTTTATTGCTTATTAATATTCATGGGGTATAAAGCAAATTGTCACCATTCATGCCTAAGATGTGATGGCCAGATCAATACTGGCATCATGTGCATTACCACAAATTGTGATTATACCCCGTGTCCCCCACCCAATTTTCCCCTCAATTATCCCTGACCTCCCTCCCCATCCTCCTTTCCCCATTCCACTTTGTATCCCTAAGTATGTTCTCTCCCTCTGCAAGTCCAACATACCATTGTGGTCTTTCTTTCCTTTCATCTTTATCTCTTAGCTGCCACTTATGAGTGAGTACATAAGGACATAAGTTATTTATCCCTCTGTGTTTTGCTTATTTCACTCAACATAAGCATCTCTGGGCTCATCCATGTTGTTGCAAATGGTAGAATTTCATTCTTTTTTATGGAAGAGTAGTATTCCATGTTGTATATGTACCACAGTTTCCTTACCCAACCATCCATCAATGGACATTTAGGTTGGTTACATATCTTGGCTATCGTAAACAGAGCTGCGATGAACATGGGAGTGCAGGTATCCCTTCGACATGATGATTTCCATTCCTTTGGGTATATACCCAGAAGTGAGATTGGTGGATTGTATGGAAGATCTATCCATAGTTGTTTGAGAAACCTCCATGCTGTTTTCCATAGTGGTTGTACTAATTCACAGTCCCACCAACAGTGCAGGAGTGTTCCCTTCTCTCCACATCCTCTCCAGCATTTGTTATTCTCATTCTTTTTTATTATAGCCAGTCTAACTGGGGTGAGATGATCTCTCAGTGTGGTTTTAATTGGCATTTCTCTGATGACTAGTGATGTTGAACATTTTTTCATGTACCTATTGGCCATTTGTATGTCTTCCTTTGAAAAATGTCTATTCAGTTCCTTTGCCCATTTTTTAATTGAGTTATTTGTTTTTTTACTGTATAATTTTTGCTAACTATATCCAACAAGGGATTAATATCCATAATATACAAGGAACTCCAGAAAATATATTCTTAATGAGCAGTTAGAACACATAGCCTCCATCTATTACCTAAAGTGGCTGAGTTTTCCAAGTACAAGCTGCTTCAAATTTCTGAACATTGATAGGAGAAGAACAAAGCATGTTCTGGAAAGAGAACGGATTCATTTCATTCACTTAAAGAATACCCACACCAGAAAAAATAACATTACAGGAATTGTGTTATCATATTGGTCCTGCATTTACAACTGGGATAATAGTCTATTTGAGGTTTGGAATGTGGTTTCCCCTTTCCCTGTCTCTTAGACATCTGTGTGTGTTGGAGATTTTTAACACAGAAAGATAGGACTGCCACTTCTTCCCTCCTGATCTATGGCTAATAGTGGCCAGAGAACCAAATCAAAAATGGTCAATAGAAACTCTAGTTTATGTCCTCTAGTGTTATCATTTTCTGGTTGAAGTTCTCAAAGTGGAAGTAGCACTGTGTTAATCTAGTATCCAAATCCTTTTCCAAGTGTGTTGCCCCAGAGTGAGTTACAGAGAAATCATCAAAATATTTGTCCAGATAAATTTAGAGAAAAAGACAAGGCCTGCTTTCACATGCTGAGGCAACATAGCTAACCGTTCATAAATGAGTGTTTCTTAAAATGTGAGCCACTGGTCACACTTTTGAATTTGCAGACGCATATGCTCCACCTGTACTACTCAATCAGAAGTTCTGAGAGTGAGGCCCTGGAATCTGCATCGAGGTGATTCTTCTTTTTTTTTTTTTAGTATGCATTTCTTTTCTTAAAAAACATTTATTGGGGCAAAAAAAATGGCGACGGGTCTGGAGCACCCGCATCAGGAAACAGCGCGATCCTGAGAGCTGTGTGCTGTGATACCAGAGTATAGACTGCATTTCCAAGAGCAAGAAAGGACGAATAAATCTTTCAATAACGATCTTACATCGACAAATAAGCGGCAGCGGGTTCGAGGTTTTGGAGCCGACACGGAGAAGGACTCCTGGGGGTGCCCAGGCCCGGCTGCGGGAACAATATTGGCGGCCCACACGGCAAAGGCCGGGAGAGCTAGCGGAGGAACTGAGCAGAGGCGATCTGAAACACGCCGGAACAGCCCACCCTGCGTCCTCCGTGAGTCACCCCCA
>NW_007739188.1:18684-38190 GCF_000696425.1 Galeopterus variegatus | reverse complement strand
GGTAGTTGGATGAAGACTGCCCACATTTGGGAGGGCAATGTTCTTCGCTCGGTCTACCAATTCAAACATTCGTTTCATCCAAAATCACCCTCACACACACACACCCACTCTAATGTTTGACCAAATATCTAAGCGGCCTGTGGCCCAACAAAATTAACCACTGCCATATGATTTAGAATAAGTGCAGAGTGAACAAATAAAAATTCTAGTGTTATAATTTGTAAAAACTCTTTGTTTTGACATTCAATTCCCTTCATCGTTTAAAACTGTTATAGAACTAATAGTTACACTACTGATAACAGACATTAAGTTCTGACTCAGAGTCAGTGATAAGCTCTCATTCATTCATTCGATATATTTCTCTCGAGTACTTGTTATATGCATGGTGTTTTTATATGCACTAACATGAAAACTTGTTCCATGAACTCCTCGCATATGTAGCGGGAGTTGGTGGCTTATTTCTTTGTCCATGTGCATGTGTATGTATGTGCGTGTGTATTTGTGTGTTCATAGATATACAAGTGTATGCATATGTGTGTATGAATAAACAAAATCCTCTTTTAATGATAGTAGTGAGAAGTGATGTATCAATCCAGAATCATTGTTATCTGTCTCTGGGCTGTTCACTCTACATTATCTCATTAACACAGAAACTCTCTGAGTTAATTTTTATTGTCACTCATATTTTACAAGTAAAGAAATTTTGAATTAGAAAGTATATAACACCTTTTCTTTATTATTGTCATAAGAACACAGCATGCGATCTAAGCTCTCAACCAATTCTTAAGTGTACAACACATTATTGTTGACTATGGGCACAGTTCTCTTCAGCAGATCACTACAGCTTACTTATCTTGCTTAATGGAAACTTTATTTCTGTGGATTAGGAACTCTCCATTGCCCCCTCCCGCTAGCCCTTGGCAACCACCATTTCACTTTTTGATTCTATGAACTTGACTGTTTTAGATACCTCATCAGTGGAACCATGAAGTATTTGTCTTTCTGTGACTGGCTTATTTCACTTAGCATAATGTGCTCAAGGTTCATCTATGTTGTCACATATTGCAGGATTACCTTCTTTTTTAAAGCTGAATAATATTCCATTGTATGTGTATATCAAATTTTTTATTTCTATTAATCTGTTGATGGAAATTTACATTGAATTCACATCTTTCAAGCACATAACTTGTAAATAGCAGAGAGTAACACTGTTAGCTGGACTCTTCCCTAGGTAGTTTTCAAAGTTTGGCAGGACCATGAGCTCCTTTAGGACAAACATTGTGTTTAATTTGTTCAATGATAAATTCTACATAGTAGGTGCTCTAAAATATGAATTAAATACTTTAGGGATCTGCTACAAGTTTTAGTCTCATCATTTCTCTAAATTAAAACCATGAGTGGGGTTGGATGTTGAGTATGCATGAGTATTTGAACAGTGTTTCTTTTGGAAGAAAAAAAAAATCAATGAAACACAGTAGTGACAAATTGTTATTATAATTATCCTTAATTATGCACAAACATAAAGCTAGTTATAAAAATCTGTATGCTTATTGGTAGGTTTTTATACCTATAAAACTAAAAATTTTGCAGATATTACAAATAAAACAGTAACACTAATAAAATTAAGAAGTTGCAATGATGCTTCAGATTATGCTTTTTGTCTTAAACACAATCACTTCTCACTGAAAATAGATCTAGTTGTAGTGGTGCAAGTTTTATTTTGAGCATGCCATGCCTATATATCCCTAAACACATGGCACATCTCAATTCTTGACCACCCTTCTTCGCTGAAACGATTGGCACACTTTAGTTTATACAATGATTCATAATGTAACTTTCCATTCATGTAGTAAAAGCCATCCTTTAAATATGGGCCATCCACATTCTTCTTTTATTAACTTAAAAAGTAAAAAGTGAAAAGTGGTACTTTATTCTGATGCAGTTTGTTGTTTTCATGAATTACCATTAAGAGTCTCAATAACTGAAAGTGCTGAAGTTTTCTTTTATTAAGTTATTTTTCATTACCTAATCACAACTGTAGAAGGAAATTTTAGTTTTCCTTTCAGTGTTTGGATCTGGTAAAATAACTCAACATGACTATAAGAGTGGACAGGGGACAGTTGTCNAAATTTCTTTGGGAGATTCCATTGTTGCCTTCACTGTAAGAATCTACTTAACTAGAAGATGCCTTGTTTTGTAGAACATTTTTATTATATTCCCTAGATTATTTAATAATTAATTGGTCCCTTTGATTTTACTCTTCAGCTATTTAAAATAATCATACAATTGTACAGTTTTATGTGTACTGAGGGATGGTTATGGTGTCTGTCAGATTTCTCATTACTCATCACTAACTTCTAAGGAAGTAGTTAAGCATAAAATATAAAATATAACTAAGGGAAACCTAAGACTTAAAAAAATCAACTCTTCTAAGGGAAATCAATAAAGAAGCGTGGGCTGAAATGTCAAATTTCCATAAAGGAAATATACATGTGTATAAACAAAAGCATGCCATCATGTTTTGCTTTAATGAAGAATATGAAGCTAAATATTGACTGAGTAAGAAATCTTCAGAGCAGATCATATATTTAAAAAAAAACATGAATATAAGTCAATAAGATAAAGGCTTTGAAATATTTATGGTCGGTATTTGTATTAGTAAGGGTTCTCCAGAGAAATGGAACTAAAGTACGTGTGTGTGTATACACATATACACACAGACGAAAGAGATAAGCCACCAACTCCCATTACTTATGGTCTTACTTCCTCATGAATGTATCATTGATCCTACTGCATGTATTACTTTATAAAGACTGGATTATATGGAACATTGAATAACACTTAGCTGAAAATATGAGGAGTTTATAGAACATGTTTTTATGTTAGTACCTGTAAAAATACCAGGCTTATGATAGGTGCTCATTGGAAATGTATTGCATCAATGAATAACAACTAATCACTGAGTCAGAACTTGTTGTTTGTATACACACAGAGAAAGAGACAGACAGAGAAAGAGAGAAAGGACAGAGAGAGAGAAATGAGAGAGAAAGAAATGTATTAAGGAATTGGCTCTCATTATGTAGGCTGACAAGTCTCAAGATCTGCAGTTGGCAAGCTGGAAATCCAGGAGAGCTGATGGTGTAGTTCTAGTCCAAAGGCTAACAAGCTTGAGACTCAAAAAGAGCTGATATTTCAGTTTGAGTCTGAAGGCAGGAAAAAACTGATGTCTCTGCTTGAAGGCAGTTAGGAAGGAGAAGTTCTCTCTTATCAGGGGAGGGTCAGCCTTTTTGCTCTATTTAAGACTTTAGGTAGTTGGATGAAGACTGCCCACATTTGGGAGGGCAATGTTCTTTGCTCGGTCTACCAATTCAAACATTCATTTCATCCAAAATCACCCTCACACACACACACCCACTATAATGTCTGACCAAATATCTACGAGCCCTGTGGCCCAACAAAATTAACCACTGCCATATTATTCGTAATAAGTGCAGAGTGAACAAATAAAAATTCTAGTGATATAATTTGTAAAAACTCTTTGTTTTGACATTCAATTCCCTTCATCGTTTAAAACTGTTATAGAACTAATAGTTACACTACTGATAACAGACATTAAGTTCTGACTCAGAGTCAGTGATTAGCTCTCATTCATTCATTCGATATATTTCTATCAAGCACTTGTCATATGCCTGGTATTTTTATATTCACTAACATGAAAACTTGTTCCTTGAACTCCTCGCATAAGTAGTGGGAGTTGGTGGCTTATCTCTTTGTCCATGTGTGTGTGTATGTATGTGTGTGTGTATTTGTGTGTTCATAGATATACAAATGTATGCATATGTGCATATGAATAAACAAAATCCTCTTTTAATGATAGTAGTGAGAAGTGATGTATCAATCCAGAATCATTATTATCTGTCTCTGGGCTGTTCACTCTGCATTATCTCATTAACACAGAAACTCTCTGAGTTAAGTTTTATTATCACTCATATTTTACAAGTAAAGAAATTTTGAATTAGAAAGTATGTAACACCTTTTCTTTATTGTTGTCGTAAGAACACAACATGCAATCTAAGCTCTCAACCAGTTCTTAAGTGTACAACACATTATTGTTGACTATGGGTACGGTTCTCTTCAGCAGATCACTACAGCTTACTTATCTTGCTTAATGGAAACTTTATTTCTGTGGATTAGTAACTCTCCATTGCCTCCTCCCCCTAGCCCTTGGCAACCACCATTTCACTTTTTGATTCTATGAACTTGACTGTTTTAGATACCTCATAAGTGGAACCATGAAGTATTTGTCTTTCTGTGACTGGCTGATTTCACTTAGCATAATGTGCTCAAGGTTCATCTATGTCATCACATATTGCAGGATTCCCCTCTTTTTTAAGGCTGAATACTATTCCATGGTATGTGTATATCACATTTTTTATTTCTACTAATCTGTTGATGGAAATTTACATTGAATTCACATCTTTCAAGCACATAACTTGTAAATAGCAAAGAGTAACACTCTTAGCTGGACTCTTCCCTAGGTAGTTTTCAAAGTTTAGCAGGACCATGAGCTCCTTTAGGACAAATATTGTGTTTAATTTGTTCAATGATAAATTCTACATAGTATGTGCTCAAAAATGAGAATTAAATACTTTAGGGACCTATTACAAGATTTAGTCTCATCATTTCTCTAAATTAAAACCATGAGTGGGGTTGGATGTTGATTATGCATGAGTATTTGAACAGTGTTTCTTTTGGAAGAAAAAAATCAATGAAACACAATGGTGACAAATTGTTATTATAATTATACTTAATTATGCACAAATATAAAACTAGTTATAAAAATCTGTATGCTTAATGGTATGTTTTTATACCTATAAAACTAAAAATTTTGCAGATATTACAAATAAAACAGTAACACTAATAAAATTAAGAAGTTCCAATTATGCCTCAGATTATGCTTTTTGTCTTAAACACAATCACTTCTCACTGAAAATAGATCCAGTTGTAGTGGTGCAAGTTTTATTTTGAGCATGCCATGCCTATATATCCCTAAACACATGGCATATCTCAATTCTTGACCACCCTTCTTCGCTGAAACGATTGGCACACTTTAGTTTATACAATGATTCATAATGTAACTTTCCATTCAGGTAGTAAAAGCCATCCTTTAAATATGGGCCATCCACATTTTTTTTTTTTTATTAACTTAAAAAGTAAAAAGTGAAAAGTGGTACTTTATTCTGATGCAGTTTGTTTGATATATTTCTATCGAGTATTTGTTATATGCATGGTGTTTTTATAGGCACTAACATGAAAACTTGTTCCATGAACTCCTCGCATAAGTAGCGGGAGTTGTTGGCTTATCTCTTTGTCCATGTGCATGTGTATGTATGTGTGTGTGTATTTGTGTGTTCATAGATATACAAGTGTATGCATATGTGCATATGAATAAACAAAATCCTCTTTTAATGATAGTAGTGAGAAGTGATGTATCAATCCAGAATCATTGTTATCTGTCTCTGGGCTGTTCACTCTGCATTATCTCATTAACACAGAAACTCTCTGAGTTAATTTTTATTATCACTCATATTTTACAAGTAAAGAAATTTTGAATTAGAAAATATGTAACACCTTTTCTTTATTATTGTCGTAAGATCACAACATGCGATCTAAGCTCTCAACCAATTCTTAAGTGTACAACACATTATCGTTGACTATGGGTACAGTTCTCTTCAGCAGATCACTACAGCTTACTTATCATGCTTAATGGAAACTTTATTTCTGTGGATTAGTAACTCTCCATTGCCCCCTCCCACTAGCCCTTGGCAACCACCATTTCACTTCTTGATTCTATGAACGTGACTGTTTTAGATACCTCATAAGTGGAACCATGAATTATTTGTCTTTCTGTGACTGGCTTATTTCACTTAGCATAATGTGCTCAAGGTTCATCTATGTTGTCACATATTGCAGGATTCCCTTCTTTTTTAAGGCTGAATAATATTCCATGGTATGTGTATATCACATTTTTTACTTCTATTAATCTGTTGATGGAAATTTACATTGAATTCACATTTTTCAAGCACATAACTTGTAAATTGCAGAGAGTAATACTCTTAGCTGGATTCTTCCCTAGGTAGTTTTCAAAGTTTGGCAGGACCATGAGCTCCTTTAGGACAAACATTGTGTTTAATTTGTTCAATGATAAATTCTACATAGTAGGTGCTCTAAAATATGAATTAAATACTTTAGGGACCTATTACAAATTTTAGTCTCATCATTTCTCTAAATTAAAACCATGAGTGGGGTTGGATGTTGAGTATGCATAAGTATTTGAACAGCGTTTCTTTTGGAAAAAAAAAATCAATGAAACACAGTAGTGACAAATTGTTATTATAATTATACTTAATTATGCACAAACATAAAGCTAGTTATAAAATCTGTATGCTTAATTGTATGTTTTTAATACCTATAAAACTAAAAATTTTGCAGATATTACAAATAAAACAGTAACACTAATAAAATTAAGAAGTTCCAATTATGCTTCAGATTATGCTTTTTGTCTTAAACACAATCACTTCTCACTGAAAATAGATCTAGTTGTAGTGGTGCAAGTTTTATTTTGAGCATGCCATGCCTATATATCCCTAAACACATGGCGCATCTCAATTCTTGACCACCCTTCTTTGCTGAAACGATTGGCACACTTTAGTTTATACAATGATTCATAATTTCCATTCAGGTAGTAAAAGCCATCCTTTAAATATGGGCCATCCACATTCTTTTTTTATTAACTTAAGTAAAAAGTGAAAAGTGGTACTTTATTCTGATGCAGTTGGTTGTTTTCATGAATTACCATTAAGAGTCTCAATAAGTGAAAGTGCTGAAATTTTCTTTTATTAAGTTATTTTTCATTTCCTAATCACAACTGTAGAAGGAAATTTTAGTTTTCCTTTTAGTCTTTGCATCTGGTAAAATAAGTCAACATGACTATAAGAGTCCTTTTAGTGTTTGGATCTGGTAAAATAACTCAACATGACTATAAGAGTGGACAGGGGACAGTTGTCATTTTTACACTAGGACATGCCATCTAGCAGCAGTCACACTCAACAAGATTCACAAACACGCTTGCAAATGTGGACTCTGTATTTGTGTGGCTTTATTAAGCTGTAAAGAGATCAAGATAATCCTGAAAATGCTTGTAGTAATTTTTTATTTAGATGCAAACACAAGAACAGCTCTATGGATATACTCAAATACAGAGAACTCTAAACTGGAATTGCATGAATACACCATATATTCAATAACTATTTCTTGAAGATCTAGTGCATGTCAGGCTTTGTGCTAAATGTTGAATGATTGCAGTAGACCTTGACTTTAATATCATGGTCTCATGGGTCCAAGAGTTTGTCTCAGTTTACTTTGTTCACCAATAAAATGTGATATAAACATATCATGTGAGTGTGTAGATGTATGTTACCAATTTAAAATTAATTGCTAATTGGTTACATATCATGTGTGTGTGTATATGTATGTTACCAATATAAAATTAATTGCTAATAGGTTGATAATCAATATAATATATACTAATATACTTTGAAATGTTCGTGTGTATTCAATACTATTTTTTGATGTTTTTACCTCTATTGTTACAGATACTGAAATTGCTACAGAAGTTCTTATACCTTTTCCTACATAGCAATAATATTTAGGGAAAGTAGATTTAATGGAATTATGTTAATTAACCTAAAGATAGAAATTCTTGGTTGAAGCTATATAATTGTGTTTCACGAAAATCAAGTGTAACTTTTTTGAAACATGCTAGGGAAAAAGCATGAGTCTTATAAAATATTCATTATGATTCCACTCTTTACCACAATGTAATCCGCATGTTAACAGTGTAAGCTTATATTCAGTGTTATCCTTATTCTTCAAAACTTGACACTAGTAATGTTCTTTCATTTTTTAAATTTCAAAACTTTTCTTCCACACTCTCAATGCTTTATTTGCTGATTTCTTCTTTTATAAAAATATAGTAAAGACCTCAACCAGCCAATGTTAAAACTCAGTGAAAAACAGAATTTACAAAAGTAAAAGCTCTGTAAAATATTTCCTATGTGTTATTCACATTTACTACCTTCCTTCTGAGCTTTTCATTCTTCAAATCCTGCTCACATGTGAAAAATTTTTAAAAAGCAATGTCCTTTTGATTTATTTACTTAAAGTCTTTTGCCATTTTCCAGATATATCTCTGAATGTTGGAGGTTGGATAAACCTACTCAGGGGGTTTCAAATTTCTAGGAAATATCTGACTTGTAGTAGCTTTCTGCCAAAATGATTTTAAGCCTCATTTATTTTAATCTTAATTAATGGGCTGGGAAATACACGTGCACACACACACACACACACACAAATACACACACACACACATTTATGTATTTTTTTTTCCTTTTTTTTTGTCTTTTTTCATGACCAGCAATGGATCGCAACCCTCAGTGTCGCGCCCGTACTGGATCGGGACCGGCAACGGGATCGCAACCCTCGGTGTTGCACCTACACCCCACTCAGCCAGTGAGCAGCCGGACTGTATGTGGGATCCGAACCCTTGGTGGGAGTGCCGCGCTCCCAAGCGGCGCACTGTAGCAGTGCGCCACTGGGCCGGCCCCACATTTATGTATTTTGTGCGTGTGTTTGTATGGCTGACCGGAACAGGGATAGAACTCTGGACCATTCTCTAACCAACTGAGCTAGCCAGCCAGTGGGTATATACTTTAGGTGTAAAAATTATTAACATTTCACTTTTGCTTATGCAGACTGTGCTCCTAAGTTATGATTTCTTACATGACAAACAACCCATAATGTCAGGTTCATTAATAATCTGCCAATGCTTAGGCCCTATGACTCTTTTCTCTATTAGTAATGCTATCCTTTGATTTTCTCTTGCCAGAAGAGTGCTGATTCTTTGAAACGATTAGTAGTAATATGAATTTAAACAGCATGTAATTGTATGTGCCAGAAGAGGGATTGAGTGCAAAGACAAAACCTAGCATTTCTTCATAGAACATGGATTGAGGACTTGTTGTAGAGCAAGTACCTGGTGGTTTGGAGAAGGAAGGTGAGGCCAAAGTCAGCTGATTTGAGAAGGTAGAGCCTGTTGAAACTGGAAATTGAAGAGAAGGGAACTACTGAGAAGAATTATTGAAGGCCAAAACTCTTCACTTTGACTGCCTGTGTGTGTGACAAAGTCCCTGGCCTGGAGCAGAAGGGGAAATCTATGCTGAGAGCAGCTTCTGGAGGCAAAGGATGTTATTTTTTGTTCATGCTGCTATTGAAATATTGCCTAGCATTCCTCAGATCTTAAATAACCATCAAGGACTAAAAATTGCAATCATAACTGGAAATGTCTGTTCCATATTCAAAATAATCTATCTAAAATTGCTACTCTATTTCGCCAGGTTTTTATCAAATATCAGTGCTTTTAGTTACCCCTGAATCACCATTTTGGCTCTGAATCAAATGTATTTCTCAACTATGCTGTAGAGAAAAATGCAATTTTCCGTATGCAGGCTTCCCCCCTTAATTTTTTCTCCCCCACATTAATAATCTCTAATATTAGAAAAAAATAGTTTATAAATGAATCAAGGTGTACAGTTCTCCAAATTATGAAAGTGAATTCCTAAATTACTACTGATGGATACATATGTTAATTAAATCAATGTATATATTTCAGTTCATCAGTTTATCTACAAAGATTGCAACTACAAGAGGAAAAACATACGAGGGTACTTCAAAAAGTTCATTAAAAGATTTGTATTATTGGGGCCGGCCCGGTGGCGCACTGATACAGTGCGCCGCTTGGGAAGCGCAGCGGCACTCCTGCCGAGGGTTCAGATCCCACATAAAGACCGGCCGCTCACTGGCTGAGCGAGGTGCGGGGGCAACACCGAGGGTTGCGATCCCGTTGCCGGTCCTGGTCCAGTACGGGTGTGACACTGAGGGTTGCGATCCATTGCCGGTCACAAAAAAAGAGACAAAAAGGAAAAAAAAAAAAAAGATTTGTATTATCTTTTTCTGATTTATTCATTTTGATTACACATATTTATGGGGTAAAGAATTGACTATGAGTATTTATGTACAGTATGTGCTGATCAAATCAATATTATTAGCATGTTCATCTTAATAACAGTAATATTCTTTGTGTCCCTTGCCCAATTACTCCCTAGATAGCAGTTTTAGTTCTCTCTTATATTGATGGTCTAGAGGAAGCACGCAGAGACAAAGTTGCTCAGGCACACAGTTTCTTTCTTTCCAATTTATTGTTTCACCATTCCTGAGATCAATCCTAAACCAACTTACTAGCAACAAATCAGAATTGAAGCCCGTAGGAAGGGGGGAAGAGGAAGTGGAGAGCAAGCAATTTCCTTTAAAACGGTGACCGAGAAAGTCACACATACTCAGATCATGTCCTCTTGGCTCCTGTGGGGTAAAGTTATTTTCTAGTCCCCCTTTTTACTCAGCATACCTGCTAAGTTTCTGTGGAAGTTCAGTGACCTACCACAGTGTAGAATATGGAAGTTCAGTGACCTGCCACAGTGTAGAATTGGTCTTTGTTGTCAGATAGGACACTTTTTCTTTTGGCTTTTTAATATTTGCTTTTATTCTGAAACAAATTGGAGAAAGTACAATCATTCTTCAGGAACCGACAATTAAGGTTGATATTTTATATATGTGTCATTTCAAAAGTGGACATAAGGCAAATGACAGTTATTTGTCTGTCAGTATAGTAGTTTTTGTAGATGAGAGTTCACATCTCAGCTAGAATTTTCTCTGTAACTAGAGTCTATCTCTTTACAGCAACAAATAGGACAGGTAGAGTCCTCAGGCAGCCAGCGATCAATGCAGTGGGCCTGATATACATGGGAACAAGGTAGTGTGCGAAGCTTGTTCCCTTCTGTGTATTCTGTAATGCAAACAGAACAGGTTGTTAATGAATCAATTTGGCCAAAAGTTCTTACTGCCAAGTTCTCAATCTGTGCTATGTTGAGTCCTGTAGGTTTGTCGTGATCATCTTCATTTAAGATGAAAAACTGAACAAGATTAGGGAAGGGCCAAGAGTCATCTTCATCAAAGGTCCTATGTTGCATTTCTTGCCTGGCCTCTGATGGTGAGTCTAACGATGAGCTTTCTTCACTTATGCTTTCAAACATTAATAAGCTAATTTCTGAATATTCACTACTGGAGCTGGAACTGGACATAGGACTAGAACTGGAACTAGACATATACCTGGATCTTGAACTGGAAATTGGTGAGGAACTTGAATGGGGTCCGCAGCTAGGATTTGAATTGGGACCAGAACTCCTACTGCCATTGGAACCGTCTTTTCAATTCTGTGACTCTGTCCTTTCCATGTTCTGACTTGGGGGTGAGCAAGTAGGCTCTAAATCATTATCACTGCCCGAAAGGTTACTTGACTCATCAAATCCTGTCATTATTTGCCATAATGTGCTCTGAGTTGCAGCAGATATTCTATCCTTTAAACCAGGATTTAAAATTCCATGTACAGTAGGATTTAAAATTCGATGTACAGGAATTCTGATGGTTGTGACAAAGTTTCTCACATCTGCCTGCTCAGAATGTGAAAATGTATTTCTGAGTCCTCCTGTTCACTTTCTAAAGTGACAGTGTTTGGTGTCTCAAATTTTAACTGAGGATTACTAGTTATGCTGTCTCTCAGCAAATATTCTCTTCTTACTTCAAGATCAAAGACACTGGAATAGACTTATATACTGCTGTTATAGAAATTTTCTCTCATTTGTTGCCTGTATTTAACAAAGAAAATCATGAGGCTAATCCCAGTTTAATGACAGTAACATACATTACATGAGACAAAAGGATAGAAAAGATATTTGTTTACTAAATTGATTAATAAATAAAGATACAGAGCAATAAGATTTGTGTGACTGACTAATGGTAAAACAAGTAGAACTCTGCCTTGATGTTAATTTTATTTTAATTGCATGATTGGATGTAATGTTAATCCTGTAAGTGATGTTTGCTTCAGAAAGAACAAAAGTGAAGCAGTACAAAGAAAAAGAACAGCAGCACCTAATCAGATAAATCTGTCAGAGCAATCTAGGATATTTGAGGGTAGCAGAGGCAACAAGCCATGTTTTCCTCAAATTAGATGCTAGTGGTTCAAGTATTGCATCACTTCCAGTTCTCTTGTCACAAACATGTAGATACATATACACTTACAGATACAAAGAAAAACAGTAGAACTTACTAGTTCGCTAAGCATATTTTACTGGAAATTCTTTAGAAAATTAACTAATTTTTTTTTATGTTTTACATATGTAGCATGTGTTATTAACACTTTCAACTAACTGATTTATAAATTACAATTTTAAACATTTTTAAAATCTCTAACATAAGTAATAAAATGTACCAATTTTAGAAATGCAATACTAGGAATGTAAGTGTAAAATTTTTATCATAATTCATTGAATTAGGAAAAGCAACAACAATGACAACAAAAATATGATCTCATCTTGAAGAAGTACTCTGTCTTTTTTTTTTTTTTTTTTTTTTTTGTCTTTTTTCGTGTCCGGCAACGGATCGCAACCCTCAGTGTCACGCCAGTACTGGACCGGGACCGGCAACGGGATCGCAACCCTCGGTGTCGCACCCACACCTCGCACAGCCAGTGAGCGGGAACCTGTCTGTATGTGGCATCCGAACCCTCAGTGGGAGCGCCACCACACTCCCAAGCAGCACACTGCAGCAGTTCTCCACCGGGCCAGCCCAGAAGTACTCTGTCTTATCTGATGAAGTTGTTCATGGTTAGAATGGGGATAATTTACTTTAGAAAAATATTAGAAAGATCTTAGAGATTTTCCTGTTTTCTATTTTTCTTCTGTCTCTGTGTGTCTACATACATTCCTTGTCATAATTCTTTGTCAATATTTCCTAATAGATGGAAGAAACTAAAGAAACCAAAACAAACAATGTATGGAATCACAAAAGACCAAGAATAACCAAAGCAATCCTGAGCAAAAAAAAATAAATAAATAAAGCTGGAGGCATAACATTACCTGACTTTAAACTATAGTGAAAAGCTATAGTAACCAAAACAGCATAGTACTAGCATAAAAATAGGCACATGGACCGATGGAACAGAATAGAGAATCCAGAAATCAACCCATACACCTACATTCATCTGAACTTTGACAAAGGCACCAAATCTATGCACTGCGGAAGTAACTGCCTCTTCAGCAAATGGTGCTGGGAACAACAACTATTTTAAAAAACCTATCACCAAATATCACATAGATTTGAATTAAGTCAGACCTTACCACAGAAACAAAATGTAGAGATCAGAAGAAGTCTATATAGATTGTGCAAGAATAATACTCAAATTGCCCCTTACCATTTGAAGAGAAAAGGAAAATGGATCCTACTCTATCTCATGTTAAATCTAAGGGCTGTTTACCATCGGGCCCAGACCTCATCTGTTTTCAATTTTAGATTTCTAAATAGCTCTGTCAAAAATCTTTAAATGCCTATGTATTCTCATAACATTGCTCAAACCACGTTTCATATTCCTTACTTATCAAATCAGTGAAAAATCAATACTTATTAATGCAACTCATTCCTTGGAAATTTTAGTTTTCCATGATAAGAATTAACATTAACCAAAATAAAAGTAGATATGATCAATTAAATCTCCTAGGAGGAAAAAGGCGTTATTTTACACTTTACTCAGTGAATTCATTGCAATTCAAGAAATATTGTGGCATAACATGAGTACTGAGAAAATTATACAGTTTTGACTTGTTGACGAATCTCCATTTGTTATGCAGTAAATCAATGTAATCTAGATTGTAACTGATGGTGTTTCTGCAGCCATAGTGAAGAATGAAAAGCCAGGTTTGTTCAAGTTACTTGGTCCTCTAATTAGAAGACGAGATATAGTTTTAATGGCCCAGTAGAAAGATTAATGGATAGAAAATTTAAATACCCCATAATCAATATTGAATGATATTTTAGAATTCTGTATGGGACACAAAAACTGCATAGCATTTTGAGGCAGAGAACTTACTCACTTGGATTCAGCAAAATTTTGATATGCCAAGATCTACGCTAAGTATGATCTTAATGTACAAATAGAACAGTAAGAAATCTTGCCTTTGAAGAGTTCATAGAATAGCATATTTAAAAAGTGTGTATAAAAAGACTCTACCACAAATTATAATGGAATCAGGGCTATAGAAACATTTCAAGTTTCTATGGATGGGCAGATGATAAAAATAACTTATTTTGCCTTCTAAAGCTGCAAATGGATTTTTACAGGAGAAGGCATTATTTGAAGGGTCCTTCAGTGACTGACAACCCTTTAACAAATAGAAGTGGAGGAAAGAGAAATGTAGACAGATTCTTTCTTTCCTTTTTAATAATTCATCATACATATTTGTGTGGTACAGAGTTGAATATCAATACCCGTATACAATGTGTGATGACCAAATCAGGATAATTAAAATTCGTGTCATTACAAAATGTAATCATTCCTTTTGTCCATTAATCAATTCCTCACTAACACCCCACCCCTGTCACCATTTCCCAAGTCTAGTAACCACAGTTCTGTTCTCTCCTTCTGAAAGTTCAATGTATTACTCTGATGATTATATTTCTTTCTTTTCTCTTTTTTACCTTTTCTTTCTCTCCTTTCTTCCTTCCTTCTTACATTCTTTCTTTCTTCCTCCCTTCCTTCTCTTTCTCTCTCTCTTTTCTCTCTCCTTCTTCCCTTCCTTCTTTTTTCAAGTTTCTTCTTTACTTCCTTCTCTCCCTCTCACTCTCTCTCCCTCCCTCCCTCTCCCCCCCTCTCTCTTTCTCTCTCTCTCTCTCTCCTCCCAATTGTGAGTATTGTAAGGGATATGCAGTATTTCTCTTTCTCTGCCTGGCTTGTTTCACCTGACATAATTTTCTCCAAGCTCATTTGTACTGCTCTGAATGGAAGAATTTTGGGTATTGAAATAGAGCTGTGATAATCATGGTAGTGCAGGTTTCTCTACGACATGTTGAGTTCCATTTCCCAGGAGTGGTATTGCTGCACCATAAGATAGTTTTATCGGTAGTTATCTGAAAAACATCCATACTGACTTCCATAATGACTGTACTAATTTACAATCCCACCAACAGTTTAGAAGTGTTCCCCTTTCTCCTCAACCATGCCAGCATTTGTTATTCTGTTTATATGTATATATATATAAAATATGTATATATAATAGTATATTTAACTGTGGTGAAGTGATATCTCAATGTGTTTTTGATTCTCATTTCCCTGATGATTAGTGATGTTGAGCATTTTTTCATATACCTGTTGCTCATTTCTGTGTGTTACTTTGCAAAATGTCTGTGCATCTCCTTTCACCATATTGTAATTGGAATATTAGTTTTCTTATCATACACCAGACACAGTAGTATAGCAGGTGAGTAAGGCTGGTTGGCTGTTAAGGAAATGATTTGTAGTGCAGAGTGCTTGGCTAATTTATGTTTTCTCCTGGTCGCTCCTATGTAAAGATGGCACGCTGTACAGAAACAGATGGCTTTCCAGTTTACTAACATGTCCGACAGCTGCACTTCCCTTCACCCAGAGCTTGCATATGTCTTGCAAATCATACAGTGAACACATCTAGCGGATGATAAATATGCCCTTATTTTTTCTTCTCACCCCCAAAATGGTAAATTTCATCATCCTCATTTATGAACTTAAATATGTAAAATGTTAAGAAAGCAAATGATTTGTAACTTAATATGTACTGATAGCATGCCCTGAGTGTTTTTTTTCTCTTATGCTTATTCTGTATTATAACCACTTTCTGAAGTTTTAAACATTTTTCATATCTCCTGCTATGTTAAAAAAAATAAAAATTAAAAGTTCGATGTGATTATAGTCTCATTCATAACATTGTGAAACAAAAAACATCGAGGTCATCCATCTCAAATGTTTTATTACAAAAAATAAATTCTCAAGACAACAGAGCACCAACCTTCAAAGACCTAAGGAGTAAATATTTTAATTTAGCAAGCTACAAAGGGTCTACTTGATAAATTTGCAGCCGCCTGACAGCTTTGTTCCCCACGCTTGTCATGACCTTCTAGCTCAGCTCTGAATCTTCTTGAGTTGCCTTCTACAACTCAATGCACCATTTCAATGTACTACCTTTGAATTAATGTTCTGGAATATGGTTGATCCTAGCTTGACTTTGGAGGTTAGGCCAGCTCTGATTCCCTTGTTTCTCTTGTTGCTCAGCATCAGCTGGCACTAACTCTTAGCCCCACTCAACCTTTCTGCTTTACTTTATGGTTGTCGATTCAGCACCCTGGCTCAGGCATTATTTTCAATCCACACCACCCAACTCCCTGTTTCTGAGCAATTGACCTAAATCAAACTTTAACAAATACGTACAACCTTCTCATATTAGAGTTTATGAAACTGAAATCTGTAGAGATTGAGTGATTGGACAATTACTGGTAGACTACAGCTTGGGTCTTACAGTTCTCAACTCAGCCATATTTCCTACATATTGAAGGACCTCACACATTGCCCTTTCATACATTGAATTGAAGTGATGTTAGGAACATCATTTGTGGTGCTTGGGAACAAATTTCAGAAGAAGACGTTTAAATAGATAATAGCAGTAATGTTATAAGGCCTCAAAGTTTGAAATGAAGTACATTCTCATTGTGAAGAACATTCAAACCTTAAGTGAAATTTCTATTACTAGTAGCCAGAAAATACATTAAAGGCAGTGATTATTAATTTTACCAAACATCTGTTTAAACTCTTTAAAAACATACACCAAACACATGCAAATACATGCTCACACATCTTCTTACACTAACTAAAACTTTGCTAAACTTAATCACCTTAAAAATCCCACCAGGGAGCAGATTGGTTTTATAACATTATCTCATTTCCTATTGAGCTGTCAGTGACAGACACGCTAATTTCCACCAGGACCATTTTCTTTCTTAATATAAACCAGAAGTTTTGTGGTCCCTTATATCAAGATATTTTCTTTACATTCGAGAACTAAATGAGTATCATCGGGCTAAGGCTTCAGAATAAATTTTATAATATAGAAAAAAAAATGCAAAAATAGGAACATGTTGAAAGGACCTCTTGGTACAAAGAGCTAGGAAATGGATTTAGCAGAACTAAAATTATATGTTATGACCATATTTTGTTCATAATCAGATGAAAAAGGTTTTTTAATTTCTTTCAGCATCGTTATACTCAATTTCAGTGCCTAACAAATACCTGGTAAACAAGTGATTGACAGAAAAAAATAATCCGTGCTCTTTTCTGATTTTTTTCCTACAAAACTAAGCCCAATTATAGTCTAACTTGTATAAACATGGTGACTTTATAGAATGGACAACAGCAAATAAGCTTTACCTGACAAATTTGTTAAAAATGACTTTTTGACATCTGGTTAAATCAGTGATCATATGACTCTCCTCTTGCAACTATTAGGGTCCTTCCTTGTAAGTGACAGAAATCCTTCACAAGCTCACCTTATTAAGAAAGGGAATATATTGGCCTACAAATCTAAAAACCTAAGGCACGTTTAGCTTCAGGAATGTTTCAAAGTTTTTCTGCATTATCTTTTTCTCTGAATTCGTTTACCTCTGTCTCTTTATGTCGGTTTTCCTAATTACTGGGTAAGCAAGATTTCCACAAGCATTCTTTAGGTTTGTATCCCACCAGCTCAGCAACGGCAACAGAAAGTAATTTCTGTTTTTCAGTAGTTCCACCTAATATCTCATATTTAGCTCTTCATTGGACTGTTTTTGGTCACATGCTCATTCTTAAGCCAATTACCATTTGAGATAGCTGATTGGGCATGGCTAGGTCATGCGACCATTCCTTTAGCCATGGCAGTGACTTCAGCTGCATCCAAACCATCTGGACTAGGACTGGGGGAATGAGGACTTCCCCCTGGAATTTCAGAGTGCTCCTATAAGGTATGTAAAGTTGATGCTAAGGAGACAAAAGTAACAAAATACAGTGCTTGTTCTCAAAACATAACAGTTTACTTTGTGTTATTTCTGGCAGGAAATACATCAAAACCTAATTTCCAGTCTGTGTCAATCTTTTTGCATTAATTTTACATTTCCATCTCAGCACCAAAGCTATGGCCATAGCTTCTCAAACCAGCCAAACTTTTTCAAGTCTGTTCCTTATGTGTGACTTAGTTTCCGTCCACCAACACATGCCCAACTTCCACTTTTTACCTGGAAAAAAAATCATAATTTTATTGAAACACTCAGATTTAAATGTAATATCTCTGGGAAACATTTCCCAGCTTCCTTTAAATAACCAATGTCACTAAATTGTCTTTGCTTACACAATCTTATACATGTATATATAAATCTTCTACGGCATATAAATGTAGTACTTTGATAATTTTACGTGTTAATACCCTTAAAAGGAATGTGATTTACTTGGGAGTACAGACCGTTGCAACATTTGACATCTCTACTTTTTTTTTTTTCCTCTTTTTGGTCTCCCCTCTGAGAGCATGTACATTTGACAAATCTCTAGTAGCTAGGATAGTTTACACTGGATGTATTTATTTTACTTAATAAGTCAAACTGTGTAACAAGTTCGTACTCAGTAGCCAGATGTGGTCTTTATAGAAACAAAATTAAATGAAGGATCCCCAAGCAAGTGTTAAGTGCGGCCGATAATGTTAATTAGTCCAGAAATTCTTGGAGGTCTACATTAGATAGCAATGCAAATGAGCACTATTTTCACCAAGCAGTCCTTCCTGCACTAACAGCCAGGGAACAAAATCAGCAAATTCAGCACTCATTACGGTAGGCATAATAAATAACTGTTCAGGATCTGGTTTTTATGTCTTTTTTTGTTTCGTTTTGGTGGCTGGGCTGNAAATAACTGTTCAGGATCTGGTTTTTATGTCTTTTTTTGTTTCGTTTTGGTGGCTGGGCTGCGCAGAGATCCGAAAACTTGACCTTGGTGTTATCAACGGACCAGATTTTTAAATGCCTGTTATGTTCTGGTTAGTTTTGCTTCAGTATTTATAATATTTATGAGAAAGGTAAACAAACGAACCTGGACGCCTTTATAGAGAATTCCTTAAAGGATCCTCTGGGTTAGCCAGAAACCTGCAAAGCTTTTTAACAGAGCTTGAGGGGTTGTGTAATATCAGATGAAGCCATTAAGAGTTAAAAGTGAGAGGACCCAACTGAAGAAATTCAGCTCTGGCCTTGGGGAGTTACGAAAAACTTGTGGGCTTTTTTAGTCAGCATCTATGATTTGAGGAATTCATGATGAGAAAAGACAGAGAGAAGTCACTGGACACCTGAAAATAAGAACCATCGCATTTAACTGTGATGACTTTGAAATAGCGGTTTGAAAAAAAGCAGTCTATGCAATGTAACTAGCTGCATTCTGGTTCTGTAAATTGGCTTACAAATAAA
>NW_007739188.1:11268-18545 GCF_000696425.1 Galeopterus variegatus | reverse complement strand
GAAAAACTTGTGGGCTTTTTTAGTCAGCATCTATGATTTGAGGAATTCATGATGAGAAAAGACAGAGAGAAGTCACTGGACACCTGAAAATAAGAACCATCGCATTTAACTGTGATGACTTTGAAATAGCGGTTTGAAAGAAAGCAGTCTATGCAATGTAACTAGCTGCATTCTGGTTCTGTAAATTGGCTTACAAATAAATGGAGCATATCAGAGCTTGAAAAAGCCTCTGAGAGCCTGAGAATAGGCTCACGTGGGTGAAAGGAGGTGAAGGGTAGTGCTTGGTACACCATAAGCACACACAGATATTTGCTTATTTTGAAGGAAGTGCATGCAACCTAGCAAACTAGCCTGAACCCCGTCTCTGTGAGGTGGTAACAATAAGGAAGATGACAGCAGCCGAGGCCATGCCTCCTCGCGCATGCTGGGTAGAGGTGGGTCTCAATCTCACCAGAGCCTGATTAGCTGCAGTACGGTGGCCCCGAGGAGGAGGAGCCTTTGCGGAAGTGGAAACTACTGACCTGGAACCTGATGCTGAATCTCAAGAAGGAAGTGAAGACAACGCATATACAGTTCTAGTATTTCAACACTATGTCGTAACAGAACGTTAATCTTCCACTTGTTCATCAACATGGAAAACTCAGATGCTGATGATGAAGATGGTGAATCTTGGGCCCAGCGCGGAAATCATATGAACCCGTCGGTTCGGGAAGAAGATTTCTATTTATTTCTAAATAGCCTGAATGAAGAAGATTTCAGGCTTAGGAGGGATAACGATTTGCAAGGTACGATAGGTGAAAACACAGAAGCAGATTGGCCGAGAAGACTTCAACTAATTACAGAGGACTCACCAGGAGAATCAGATGAAGACAGAGGTATACTTCACATTGGGGGGTGGGTGGGGAGATTGGATGGGAAGCTTAAGGAACGTCATAATAGTAAATGTCAACCAAAGATTATGCAGAGATGGCACAAGTAAATTTAGTGCTAAGTAATCGCTCATAAAAAGAGAACTGGCATTTATTTGGTCTTTGGTGAGAACGGCAAGGTATTTTGTTTTTCCTG
This sequence comes from Galeopterus variegatus, assembly GCF_000696425.1. Taxonomy (NCBI): domain Eukaryota; kingdom Metazoa; phylum Chordata; class Mammalia; order Dermoptera; family Cynocephalidae; genus Galeopterus; species Galeopterus variegatus. The sequence goes on along the minus strand of NW_007739188.1, from coordinate 17,480 downwards.
ATTCTCATTTGGTTTGTTTTAATTGGGTAAGAGTGAGAAATAGCCTATTTCTTATTTTTATTGGATTTCCAGCTCCACCGAAAGTTCCTCCTACTTCCTAAATTATTTTTCTATACAGATATATGATTTTCTTAACAGCAACAAGGAATATAGCATACTCTGATCAAGTGATTCTCAACTGGTACTGAATTTGCTCCTCCCCCACGGACAGTTAGCTTTGTTTGGAGAAAGTTTTCCTTGTCACAGCTCGTTAGGTGGGTGTTAGTGGCATATAGTGAGCAGAGGCGAGGGATGCTGCGAATCATCCTACAATACACAGGACAGCTCCCCTAAAACAAAAAGTTATCCAGCCCTAAATGTCAGTAGTGATGAGGTTGAGAAACCCCCTCTCTAAACTCTGAACTCAAGTCTGAGAAACTTCATGCTGAGAAACACACGAAAAAAGCAATCTCACAATCTAACTAATGAAGTGTCTATGATAACAGGTTAGTTCCTGGCCAGGGCCTGGGCACAGCACGTCCATTTTGTGTTCACATGTGCAGGTGGCTGGCGTCATGACCTGCTGGTCGGAGCCCCTTCTTGGCCAAACCGGGCTCCTGCCTGCTGCTCAGAAGGGTGTGGTAAGGGCCAGTCGCAGAGCAGCCTGGACACCGGAGCAGCACCGGAGCCCACAGCCCCGGGTCTCGGTGCGCTGTCTGCCCCCATGATGTAGGGCCTGCTTACTGCACCCAGGACCGACTGTCTGTGTTCGTTTCTGAAGAAACCAATTGTTGCTCCGAGTCTGAAATTTACTGTAACTGTTGGTGTAGGAACCAAGTCCACATCCTGTTTCATTTTTAGACCAACTTAGCAAACATGTTTCTCTTAACGCCCTGTCCTCCCCACGCCTCCCCAAAATTTAACTGCACATGAGCTCTGGAAAAAAAACAAATTTCTTTAACACGGCCTTTTATGCCCCATGTTAGGTTCAGGCCGTTCATCTGATCTGACTTTCGTTTTCACGCCAATTCAAAATCTCGGTAACATTAAGAAGCATTCAAATTATTTTAAGCTTAAAAATTTTGTTTCCATTTTGGCAGTAGTTATAATAGTCTTGTATTTTAAAATAATCTTATATATTATGGAAATCACTTCAGTCAAAAGACCAGAAGAAGTAATGTAGACCAATAAGAATTAGACAACAATGTAATTTGAACTAAAGAATTAGCACCATAATTTAATTGGGGTATGCCTTGTTTGATTGGTTTGGTATTTTGCCAGTGGACTGAAAAAATATCTCTTGACATGCTCTTCACAGTGATATACAAGGGTCTCTGTAAGATGAAATATTGAAAATAGACTTTTTCCAAATTCCCTTTAAATATAATTATCTCAGTTGATTTAGGATTAGCACACTCTTTTCAGATGGAATTGAAACTGTCTAGCTTCTACTTGTAAGTCTAGACTGTGTAGTTTACAAAAGTATTAAGTATATAAATCTGACATCTGCTTAAAACATCTGAATATTTTAGTTTTCATTTTTTGAAGAAAGTGAGCAAAGTTTGAAAGCACTATTTTATGATGGCTCTAAAATTGTTTTTATTTTATTTTATTTATTTTTTCATTTTATATTTTATTTTAATTTATTTCATTTTTTATTGTATATTTTTTTACTTATTTTATTTTATTTTATTTATTTTTTATTTTATATTTTATTTGATTTATTTATTATTTTATATTTTATTCTATTTATTTTATTTTATTTTTTATTTTATATTGTCAATATATAATGTGGTTGATTATTGTGGCTAATTAACAAAACCTCTCTCCCTCCTCCCTCTCCCCCCTCCACCCCAACAATGTCCTTTCTGTTTCCTTGTTGTATCAACTTCAAGGAATTGTAAATGTTGTGTCTTCTTTCCTCCCTGCCCCCTCACAGGTTGTTTTTGTACTTATTTATTTATTTTTAACTCCCACAAATAAGTGATAACATGTGATATTTCTCTTTCTCTGCTTGACTTGTTTCACTTAATATAATTCTCTCTAGGTCCATCCATGTCATTGCAAATGGCAGTATTTCATTCTTTTTTACAGCATAATAGTATTCCATTGTGTAGATATACCACCTTTTCTATATCCTCTCATATGATGATGGAAATTTGGGCTGGTTCCAACTCTTAGCTATTGTAAAGAGTGCTGCAATGAACATTGGAGAACAGGTATACCTTCGCCCTAATGATTTCCATTCCTCTGGGTATATTCCCAGCAGTGGGATAGCTGGGTCATATGGTAGATCTATCTGCAATTGTTTGAGGAACCTCCATACCATTTTCCATAGAGGCTGCACCATTTTGCGGTCCCACCAAAAATGCATGAGAGTTTCTTTATCTCTGCAACCTCGCCAGCATTTATCATTCACAGTCTTTTGGATATTAGCCATCCTAACTGGGAAGAGTTGGTATCTCAGTGTGGTTTTGATTTGCATTTCCCGAATACTGAGTGATGTTGAGCATTTTTTCTTGTGTCTGTTGGCCATTTGTATATCTACCTTTGAGAAATGCCTATTTAATTCTTTTGCCTATTTTTTAATTGGGTTACCTGTTTTTTTGTTGTAAAGTTGTTTCAGTTCCTTGAATATTCTGGATATTAATCCTTTGTCAGATGTATATTTTGCAAATATTTTCTCCCTCTCTGCTGGTGGTCTTTAAACTCTGTTAATTGTTTCTTTTGTTGTGCAGAACCTTTTTAGTTTGATATAATCCCATTTGTTTATTTCTCCCTTGGTTGGAGGTTCTAAATTTGATAGTTTCTTTCTGATCATCCCCCTCCATCTCTCTGGTAACAGGTGGAGGAGAATCTTCAGATGATACGTCCAGTGATGATTCTCTAATAGAATGGATTATCTCTTTTGAAGAAAATGAAAATGGTAGCACAGGAAGTGAGCAAGGAGAAGACCAATGTTGGATAGCAGTGAGCCGGAGTAGTCCGGAAGATGGTGATTTCAGTTTCAGTGAAGGGATAAATTTTCACCCTAATAATGGAAGCCTGGGTCCAGGGAATGAATATGCATTATCTCCAAGACGTCCCAGGGCAGAAAATACAGAAAATAGACAGAGGCAGGTGGGAAATCCACGATCTGAGTCAACAAATGCAACGCCTGCTACATCAGAACAAAGTGCAACTGAAGCATTTATAGAAGTCCCAACGACCAGAAGTCAGAGAAGAGCGAGAAGCAGGAGCCCAGACCATCGTAGAACCAGAGCAAGAATTGAAAGTCGGTCACCTCAGAATTCATTGAGTGAAATTTCACAAAGATTTCATCATAGTATACCATCTCAGACTGTTGATCAGCCTCTGGTAAATGAGACTGAGAGGTGTTTTACCACTCGACAACATGAGACATTGAGACCCCAAGCAGCTGGACATGAGTTGCAAAGTTGGCATCTTTTTGAAGCTTCTGGAGCAAGTAATGCCTTTCCAGGAGAACTTTCTCCAGACAGAACCAGAAATGGTGAATCTGGGAGACAGAGACCAAGAAATCCAATGACAGTCTTTGATCTTGAAGTAAGAAGAGAATTTTTGCAGAGAGACCGCATAGCTAGTAGACCTCAGTCAACATTTGAGCCACCAAACAACACTGTCACTTTAGAAAGTGAAGAAGAAGGACTCAGAAATACTTCTTCACATTCTGAGCAGGGAGATGTGAGAAATTATGTCATAGCTGTGAGAATCCCTTCTAATAGAATTACAATATCTGCTGCACCTCAGAGCACATTAAGGCAAAGCATGACAGTATTTGATGAGTCAAGTAACCTTTCGGGCAGTGATAGTGATTTAGAGCCTACTTTCTCACCTCCAAGTCAGAACATGGAAAGGACAGAGTCACAGAATGGAGAAGATGGTTCCAGTGGCAGTAGGAGCTCTTGTTCCGATTCAAATCCTAGACCCCAATCAAGTTCCACATCAATTTCCAGTTCAAGATCCAGGTATATGTCTAGTTCCAGTTCTAGTCCAACGTCCAGTTCCAGCTCCAGTAGTGAATATTCAGAAATTCTCTCATTGATCCTTGAAGACAGTAATGAAGAAAACTCACCATCAGAGGCCAGGCAAGAAACGACCTCTGATGAAGATGACACACAGATCTTCCTTAATCTTCCTCAGTTTGACATCTTAATTGAAGATGATCATGACCAACCTACAGGACTCACCAAAGCACAGATTGAGAACTTGGCAATAAGAACTTTTGGTGAAAATGATTCATTAGCATCCTGTTGTGTTTGCATTACAGAATACACAGAAGGCACCAAGCTTCGCATACTACCTTGTTCCCATGAATATCATGTCCATTGCATTGATCGCTGGCTGTCTGAGAACTCTACGTGTCCTATTTGTCGGCGTAAAGTAATAGATTCTAGTGACAGTGAAAATTCTAGCTGAGATGTTAACTCTCAGCTATAAAAATTATTACCGTGTCAGACAGATAACTGTTATTTGCCTTACGTCCACTTTGGAAGAGACACGTATATAAAATACCAACTTTACCTGAACTGTTGGTTCTTGACGGAATAGTTGTACTTTCTCCAATCTGTTTCAGAATAAAAGGAAATATTAAAAAGCCAAAAGAAAACGTGTCCCTTCTTACAATAAAGACCAGTTCTACACCATGGCAGGTCACTGAATTTCTATAGAAACTTAGCAGGTACACTGGGTTGGGATGTTCCTGATTCCATGACAGAAGTGTCTTACTATGTTATAATCAATTTCACATAGATCCTAATAGCCATATCCACTCATGTAAATCCTAGATGTCCCATGGTCCTGTCCTGTGTTGGATGTGCATGCAATTAAATCAGCAACCAAACCAAAATAATTAAGAAGCGATTAAAAATTGTATTAGAGTCATTCACATAAAGTTCCGTTATACACATAGCATGTTAGAAAAAGCTTTTAAAACCTTCTTTTGGGCCGGCCTGGTGGTGCACTGCTACAGTGTGCCGCTTTGGAGCGCGGCGGCGCTCCCGCCGAGGGTTCGGATCCCACATACAGACCGGTTCCCGCTCACTGGCTGAGCGAGTTGCGGGCGTGGTGCCGAGGTTTGTGATCCCGTTGCCAGTCCCGGTCCGGTGCGTGCACAACACTGAGGGTTGCGATCCATTGCCAGACATGAAAAAAGACAAAAAGGAAAAACAAACAAACAAACAAACAAACAAAAAACCTTCTTTTGCTCTCTCCTCACCAGTTTATCCCACCCACTCATACTACCTTAAAGTTTCTCCCATTCCCAACTACCAGTGTATCAGGATCCTGCTCAAAAACAGATGCCACCCTTGAAAAGGGTGATCAAATAGTGTTTAATTAAGGGACCACTTACTGAAGTGTGTAAAGAATGAAGGGAAATCAGGAGATGATGAAATACCCTGAGGGTAGCAGTGTGAGAAGCCAGTGTTATCACCATTAGGCTTGAAGGGTCATAGAGAGCTAGTGGTTCCTGCAACCTAGAATGTCTTGTCGTTGTAGTTAAGAGTTACCCAATAAGAACTGTGGCCTTAGATAGACAAATGGCAGCTACTGCCAACCTAAAACTTGGAATTGGGGGACCAGAGAAATAAATGCCCCAACCCTTCTTTCCTCATTCCTTCTAATCTCCTGTTGATAGTTCCCATTAGCCAAACCCATCCTGAAGACAAGAAAGACTGTCTGATGAAGCCTATATTGGTGAGCCTTCTGAGATCACAGAGAAAAGTAGAGGCAGATGGAGAGCGGATTTAAAGTGGCCGGCTACCACAACCAGCACCCCAAACTCACTTCGAGCCCAGTTGGTGCATTCTTTCTTGCCTCCTCCCCCTGCCCTCCTTTCAGCTCTGTGACTCAGCACGTTGATGACCCTCTTTCCCTTAAGTTTCCTTTCCTCTACACCAATGTTTTATGATAAAAGTGAGAACAAGTGGCAGGGCACTTTAAAAACTTCAGGGAAGATTCGTATTCACTTTTGATGCTTTTTTCCATGAACTTTTTGAAGCATCCTTGTACATTTCATCTCTTGAAGTTATAAGAAGATGACAAACACTTAGAACTTTTTACCTGTCTTTTAAACTTGTCATACTTGGGTTTGCTGCAATTGTAAACAACTGAAGAGAAAAAAACAGCACAGGGATTTCTTCAATTATTCCTTTAAGATTTCGATTTCTTTTTTTTTTTCTTTTTTTTTTTTTTTTTTTTTTTTTTTTTTTTCC
>NW_007739188.1:0-10268 GCF_000696425.1 Galeopterus variegatus | reverse complement strand
AACCCTCGGGCGGGAGCGCCGCCGCGCTTCCCAAGCGGCGCACTTATCCAGTGCGCCACCGGGCCAGCCCTCGATTTCTTTTTATACATAACTTTTGTTCCTAATTATGTTTTAACTGATGCTTGATTCTTATGGAGGGTTTTGTGTTTTATGTTTACTCATAACTCAAACTTTTGTGCATGATCTAAAGTAACCAATTGTTGCCTATAGCTTTGCACGTTGTAATCTGAAATTCTTAACCTCCAAGTTCAAAAAACAAACTGAGCTAATTCAATTCTAATTGTACCCAATAAAAGTATCACCCTAAGACCATAGCTCTTTTAGATAAAATTTTAGGTCATGTTCCTTTTCCAAACATAGCCAAGGATTTTTCTTCTGATTCTAATTTGGACTGAAAACTCAACATGTTTTTGTTTGTTTGTTTGTTTCTTTATATGTTGGCCAGTCCAGCAAATTTTGCTTAAAATTATTAATCTTAATTTAGATGAGAGTATATTGTATTATAACCTAAAGCATTGGTCATAATTTTGTAGAATGTATAATCTGTATAAATGTGGGCAGTGTTCAGTTTAACTGTGCTGTGTTCAAATTCAGAATAATCACTGACTTTTATTTTCTATGTGAATTGCTGACAGGCACAGTAATTTCACAGAAGTATAAGATATAAATGGGGGATAGGTTGGAGCAAATATTCAAATACATCTTTGAGTCAGCATATTTTTCACAGAGAAGGTATCTGCATGGCCAAAACTGAAGACTTAAATAGATCAAACCTCTAAAATTCACATGCCACTCTGAAAGTCTTTTTCTGTTAATATTCTTTAGTTTATTCAGTATTCCTCATAACAGATCTACTTCATTTAGTGTGAATAGAATGATAATAAGTACGTGGATTTCATGCAATCCTAATGGGTTCTGACATTCCAAAGGATGATAATTGCCTGATGAAGTCTACAGTAAATTCATTTACGCCTTCTGTGACAGTTTGATTCTAAGATTCCCCTTAATGTCCCTCGTAACAGACCCTCTCCTGGGTATGAGAGAGAGCTACAGATAAGATGGAATATCATTCCCATCATTAGATTATGATATGTGGTACAGTTGACATTTACAGCCCTGGATTATCCAGAGTGGTCCTGAACTAATCTGGTGAGCACTTAAAAGACACAGAGAGGACTTCCAGTACAGATAAGATGGCTTAGGCTCCTTAATCCCTTCTCCCCCTCTATAAGTGCAACTATATACTCTGGGAATAACATGAGAAAATCACAGGAGAACACTACAAGCTGTAAATTAGAAGGTGAATTGGGTAAGGACTCTTAGAGTGCATGAATAACATCATGACAGGACATCATATGTCCTTCTCCCCAATCAGAAAACATGACTCAGGGCCAGCATTTCCTAACTTCAAGCTTAAGAACAGGATGTGGCTCCAGTATGCTGTTCCTTCACCAGTTCAAGTGGAAGTCCTACAGAAAACACCACATGAAAACAGCAGAAGCTGTAAGGAGGGAAAAGTAGAAGCCCTGATCACAATAAGTGGCCAGAGAAAGTACTTTCCTTCCCCAGTGGATCTTAGACTCCCCTCCCTAATCCAGATATACAGGGTGGCCAAGAGTATAGCAAAAGGATCCCAACACAAAAAGCTTCCAAACTGGAAAGTGTTCTCCCTCTCAGCTGGGCCCACGGCTTCTCTACCCTACCCAGAGACATCAGGAAACTTGGAATGCCCAGCAACAGGGGTCCCACCACAAAAAGCTCTCAACCTGGTAAAGTGGCCTCCAACCCTTCCAGGCAGAAGAAATCCTTCCACATAAAGTGCATGGCCCAGGAAGCACTCCTCATCCAAATGGGCCTGCAGAAACTCCTTCTGCCTTTTTAAGCAGCACCAGAAAGGATCAGTGGGAACCTCACCTACACAAGATAAACCAAGCAGACCACAATATTACCACACATGTTCTGAAAATAAGATTGTCATGGAAACTCAGTCTGCAAAAGCAGGGCATAAACTACATATCAAATGTAAACAGGGGGAATGCCAGCTAAATATTAAAAAACATAACAACAGCAAAAACATGTTAAATAGAATCCAGAGTCCGATAACATTTTAGCCAAAATTTCCAACATACAGTCAAGTGTTACCAATCATACCAAGAACCAGATATGTCAAAACTTGAAAGATAAATGACAATCAAATGATGCCAACACCAAAATGTTTCAAATGTTAGAATTATGTGACAAGGGTTTTAATGCCACCACCGTATATAGTAATTAAATTACTTTTCTAATTCTCTGGAAACCAGTGAAAAGATAGAAAATTGGAGCAAAAAAACAAAAAGTTATGAAATGAACACATGGAAAGCGTTATATATAAAAATATAATAAATAAAAAACTCATTGAGTGGAGATAACAGAGGATAAAATCAGTGAATTTGAAGATCACTGATCAATAGAATTTACCTAATACATCAGAGAGAAAATAAACTAAAAATAAATAAGTAAATAAACAGAGCCTCAGGGATATATGGAACAGTAAGAAAACATCCAAACTTTGTTCAGAGTTCCCCCCCCCCCAAAAAGGAGAAATGGAGTGAGGCTGAAAGAATAAGAGAAGAAAAATTTGGCTGAAAACTCAAATGTGGCAAAAGACTGAAATGTAACAGATTTGAGAAAGTGAGCAAATTCTAAATTGAGTAAGCCACAAAAAATCCACAATACACATCATACTTAGATTTTTAACAAGAATAGACAAAAAAATCTTACATGTAGTCAGAGACAAATGACTGTTTTTCCTGTAAATTTTCTAAATAGTATGTGACAGATGAAACAAAAATTACAACACCAGCAGGTACTGAAATCGATACTTACAAGTTGAGAATGCAAAGGACCTAAATGGAATTAAAGTTTCCATACTTAACTCAAAGTGGTAAATCACTGATACTAGTAGACTGGGTTAAGTCACATATGTATATTGTAATACCCAGAGCTGCAAGAGGATTCCTAAAGCAAATGTACTTCGCAGGGCCTGGTTTTCCAAAGCCTTGCAGTTTCAAATATTGACCTTGCAAAGGACAGGAAATTTTCCCCAGGCTATTGAGTCTCTGTTGCAAGATAAGAATTGTAACACAGCAAGGTTGCTGGCTCAAAGACAGACAAGTTACTGATTGATATGTAAAAATCCTGGGAAATTGTGGTAAGAAGAGAATGTTTGCTAAAATCAAGCCTTTGTTGCAAATTGCATTACAGAAGTTCACCTTACTTGACTTACTGAAGGTTACCAGCTTCTATTGTTAAACTTGTTAAACTGTATTTATCAAAACCCCTCCTATGTCTCTTCCTGTAACTTCTTGGTCTGGAGAATAAATGCAGGAAGAGAACCCCAATTCGTGGTTAATTTCCCAAATGGAAGGATGCCTCACACTTCAGTGTCCTGGGATATTAACCCCTTTCTGGGGCTTCTCACTGCTCAAAAAGACGGGCTTTGAGTAATCTTTGGTGGCTCCGTCACTCAGGGGAAAAGGGGGGAGAAATCCGTGGGAGGGAAAGCAACACAGAGTAAGCAGCAAGAAAAAAGCACAAATTGATGCACTGGAAAACTGTAGCAATCAAGATGAAGTGATAAACATGTTCAAGAATTACACAAGAAGACAGAAGAGAAAACAGAGCAATGAAAACCAAAGAGAACAAATAGAAAGCAAGTAATAAATTAAAGATTTAGCCCTAAAATGTCAACTATTACTTTAATTATAAATTAAAAGAGAGAAATTCGTTGGATTGATTAAAAACATAACCCTATATATATTCCATTTACAAGAACCTTACTTCAAACTCAATAACATAGACAGGTTGAAGGTGAAAATATAGAAAAAGATATACAATGCTAACTTTAATAAAAACAAAATCAGGAGTGTCTATATTGATATTATATAAAGTAAAGAAAAAAAAAACATATTACCAGAGGCAAATAGACACATTACATGATGATAAAAAGATAAAGCCACAAAGAAGGCATAACAATCCTAAGTGCATATACTCCAAACTATCAGATATCAAAATATTTGCAGCAAAAACTGATAAAGTTGAAAGAATAAATCGACAAACCCTAAGTAATATTCAGGGAATAAAATGCCTCCTTTTCAAACTGATAGCACTACTAGAACTACTACAGAGAAAATGAACAAGGACCACACAAGCAGCATAACCTAACTGAAATATATAGAGTACTTGGATCAATGACAGCAGAATGCACATTTTCTTTCAAGCATCCACTGGACGTTCACCAAGACAGAATATGTCTTTGACCATAAAACAAACCTCAGGAAATGTAAACTATCTGAAATCATACAAAATATGTTGTCTGACCTAAATGGAATTAATCTGGAAATTAATATCAGAAAGACAACAGAAAATCTCTGAACTTGGAGATTAAGAAGCACATGTCTAAATCATCTCTAGGACAAAGAAAAAAATCTCAAAGGAAGTTAATAATTACACAGAACTGAATGAAAATAAAACTTCAAAATACCATAGTGTATGTAATGCAGCTAAAGCAATAAATGAGATGAAAATTTATAGGATGAAAGGCCTATATCAGAAAAAAGAAAGGTTCCAAATCAGTAATCTAAGTTCTTGCCTTAAAAGTTAGAAAAAGATGAGTAAAATAAACCCAAAGCAAAAAGATGGAAAGAAATAATAAAAATAAGAAATCTCCCACCAAGGAGATAAAAATAAATAAATAAATTCACACAAACACACGTACACAAAAACCGGGGAGGAGAAGAAGACATAAGAATTACAATTCCTTGAAGTTGACAAGACAAGCAAACAGAAAGGACATTGTTGGGTTGGAGGGGGGAGGGGAGGAGGGAGGGAGTTTTCAGTAATGGGCCACAATAATCAACCACATGGTATATCGACAAAATAAAATTTAAAATAAAATAAAATAAAATAAATTAGGAGATAGCTGATTGATATTAAAACATTGTCAATTCCATATTGTCTTAAGTTGCTTGGGCTAATATAATAACATATTATGAACTGAAAAAAATAAAAAAAAAATATTATTAAAAAATGAAACATAAAAAACAAGAAATCAATGATATCTAAAAAGTAATGAAACAAAGAAATGAAACAGAGAAATGAAACAAAAGGCTGGTTCTTTAAAAAAATTTAATAAGGTGATAACCCTTTAGCTAAACTGACAAAATATAAAAGAAAACACACATCACCAGTTTCAAGATTGAAAAAGGGAAAATCATTAAAGATCCTGTGGCCATTTAAGGGATTGTAAGGGAATACTACAAAAAATTTACATCATAAATTCTATAACTTAGAATAAATGGACGAATTTCTTGAAAACTGTATCAATTTCAATATCCTGCTTGTGATACTGTACTACGATTTTGCAAGATTTTACCATTTGGGAAAACTGTATAGAGGATATACAAGGTCACTCTGTATTATTATGTAGTATTTCCTACAATTGCATGTGATTTCAAATTGATCTCGCCAAAAAAGTTTAATTAAAAAAAAAAAAAAGAAGCAGGCCTCCTCCTGATAAAAGATTTGAAGCATGAGAGATATTTTATATGAGAGTCTTCATTGCTTCTTCTGAAGGTGGTGTTAATGGACTCTAGGAGCTGAGAGTAAACTCCAGCCAACAGCCAGCAAGAAAACAGGGAAGTCATTTTGATAAGCACAAGGAACTGATTTCTACCAGATACCGAAATGGGCTTGGAAACAGATTCTTCTTTACTCAGTCCTCCAGATGAAAGTAGCACTGATTTCAAGCCTATAAGACCTTGAACAGAGAACCCAGTCACACCGTGCCAGTATTGTGACCTACAGAACAGTGAGCTAATAAAGGGATGTTGTTCTAAGCCACTAAGTTTGCAGTAATTTCTTAAGCAACAATAGTAAACAAATACACCTTCTCATCTAGGATGCATTCTGTGTCTAGCTGAAGATTGTAATGAGTCCTAGACAAGAAAGTGGCTCAATGTCTTGGTCCTAGGCCTCCTATAACCTAAACTTGCTACTGCAGAAAGTACAATTCTTGACCCTTGAGCACCATTTCCCCCTAGAATGGAATTTGCTAGAATCCCTACAAAATTCCTGTTTTTGAATGTCCACGAAGACAATGTCCTTCTCTTCCGAACATCAACCAATATCTTACCTCTCTGATTTTACTTCACATTAACCTATCCCACCATATCACTGTATGTGACTATATCATAAACCCAATTTTCAACCCTGGCTTTCAAACTATGTAGCCACTTCTCTTTTGTCTCAAAGGGATTGCTGAATAATATAATCATCTTTGATATCACATTCCTCTACATCTGCCCTTCCAAATGTTACAAGGTGGTAATATTTCTACCTGAGTCTTCGAAGCATTACCTGTTTTCTGGTGTTGTATGAGGTTAAAACCTCGCCATCAATGACATTTGTGACTATGAACTTCAATATTTACTTCTTAAGAATTTTATCTGTATTTTCTTTCTATAATTTTATGTAGGTGTGAATTCATATATTTATTATTTTAAAATTGATATTTATTTACTCTGGCTTTATTCCAAAAAATTAAACCTTATCTGAGTAACAGACTGTTTCTGAAAGCAGTTTTAGTTAATGGGTATGGTCTTTGACGGCAATATAAAGTATATCATTTTGACTAACCATTAAAATAAGTCGTGCTCTCAATCTTCCATGAAGAATTAAGTATTAGGATTCTTCAATACATGAAAACAAACTTGAGCACTTAACGACATGAACATCAAAACACTGTGTGTCTGTGTGACACACACACACACTCACACACACACACACACACACACACACACACACACACACACACACTGGAGATCTCACAAATGTGATGTCTCTGTCAAGCGATATCACCTGTCCTCAGTTTTCCTCGAGCTCTTCAGTAACTTCATCTTCAGTATCTTCTTTATAATAAACCAAATATGTTACATCTTTCCAATATATGAGAGTTGAGTGTGTGAATGCTTTGCATCAGTCCATTTCTGTTTCTTATAACAAAATACCTGCAACTGTGTAATTAACATAGAAATAACATTTATTTCTTACAGTTTCAGAGGCTTGGAGAGTCCAAAGTCCAAGGAACACATCTGGTGAGGTTCTTGTTTCTGGTGGTAAATCTACAGCAACACGGTGTATCATACTGCAAGACGATAGAAGGAGGGAGAGCTTCTCATAAATCTCCTTATAAACCCAACAGAACCACAGTATAAAATTGGGTTTAAGAAATGTCTACCATTAAAACATCAGTGTATTAAGACCCTTCACCAGGGCATGGTCCTCACAATCTGATCCTCCCTTCAAGGCACAACCTTTCAATTGCCATAATAATAGGATTTACTACCCTCTTAACACTGTGGAAGTGGGATTAAGCTTCTAACGCATGAAAATTTGGGACACGATTTAATCCATATTAGCTTCTCTGAGAAGTTTTCTGGTCTGAGAGTCTACAAAGGAAATCTGATTTGTATTTCTTTTCTGTGACTTCACATAAGATTTAAAAATTCTTCCCTCTCAAATCTCCATGCAGACACTCCTCAGGCTCCACTATGCTGATGGAAATCCTGATCAAGAGGCCATGGGATGAAAAATGTGGGCAGGCCAGGCTAGCCATGTGCCAGGGAGAATGTTCTGGTCCTGGTCAGGTGGCTGCGACAGAGGGGCTGTTGCTCAGAAGTGGGACTCAAGCAGAGTTAAGTATGGGAGGACGCTCCTCCATGGACACCTCTCCTGGGGGGCTGGATAGCTTTACTCCCAGGGCAGGACCCTGCAGAGTACCTCCCCCATCCCTACCCTACCCAGGTGGACTAGAGCAGGCTGGCATGCTCTTAATGACAAGGAATCTAGAATCCAACCTCAGTTTCTCCTTCTATAAAACAGAAGAAATGGCTAAGAGGGCCTTTCTAGCTTCTGAAGCCTGAACATACATCCCTGCCTCGGTGTGGATTTAGGAGCTTGTTAGCACTCAGTCCAAGGTGTGGGAGGCTGGCCGGCGGCCTGGCTGAGATTCACAGAAGGGGAGAAGAGTGGAAAGCTATTTTCCGATCTTTGATCTCCACAAGCCCTCCTTTAACCCTTTTCTCCCCTTCCCTTTGCAGTCTGGGAGATCTGAAAGTACCTTTCTGAATTGGCAGGGGTGCCAGGGCAGAGGGGCTAGCACACCCCCATTCCTATCAAACCTGTTCCAGGATGTCCCAGGAGGTTAGGAGACGAGAGAGACGAGTCCCCATCCCCATTCAGGTGGCTGGTGGTGTCTGGAACGAGCTCTTGCAGCTGGCCCAGAGGCCTCACCAAAGGCCTCTCCTTCTTGGCATTCAAGGCATGTTCCCGCTGCCCATTGCCGCTCCATTCACTGACGCCAGGCCCAGCCTTCCTCTTACCAGCCACTAGGACCAGCCTTGCCACATCCTGCCCTCGGAAATTTGATTTTCTGAGAAGAGGGCAGGTTTTAGAGCAGCAGTCCCCAACCTAGCTACCCTGCCATGGACTCAGGGGCTCATGGGATTTTTCACCACCCACTGGTCCCCCTAGGGTGAGCGAATGACCATCCCAGCGGTTGAGGGAAGATTCCTTCTATCAGGGCTGATACAGGGGCCGGCCCTGCCTTAGAGGCCAGGCTGGGCTGGGCCCCCGAGGCCGAGACCAAGCCTCTTGACCCCAATGCCTGTGTGGATGCTGTCACAGGCAAAGGCAGTGAGCCCTCCCTTCAAAGGGCATTTCATCCCCTGTGGGCTCAGCCTTGCTGGTCAGAGTGGGTCTCTTTCACATGGCGTTGAGAGTAGCCTGACCAGGCTAGAACCACACATGTGCTGCGACAGGCCTTGCTGGTGCCATTCCCATCACATTCTCTACAATTCCCACTTGGAGCCTGCCAGTCCGAAGATCAGCATTTGAGTACCCATACTGCCATTAATCTACTGTATGACCTCAGGCATGTCATGGCCTTCTGTGGGCCTCAGTTTCCTTTCTATACCTAGAAGGCTTCCATGGCTGCTGTCTGGGCCCCTTGAGTTCTGACACACTGTTTTCTAGGCTTCAGAAAGGAGCCCTAGTGGACAGAAGCTGAGCATAGTTTGCATGCCCCTCCTCCTTGTCCTGTTCTGTCCTCTTCTGTCCCACCCTCAGAAGCCTGCTTGCTCAGCCCCCAGTATGGGAGCTCTTAGCAGGTGAAGCCCAGCTTGCCAGCCAAGAACCATTTCCAACCTGACTTCCAGAAATTGTGTACCATGGTCTGGAGCAGAGAACCTATTGGCTGGAGCCTCCTGGGAGGATTCAGACTGCCCCAGTTCCTAAGAAAATGCCAGAAAGGGTTTTCTTCCTCCATCAATCTGCTGAGGCTGCTGCAACTAAGTCCTCATGGTGCTGCCTTAGGGGTGGGGTCAGAGTTTTCTCTTACTCAGACCTGAGAGACAGCCAACCCCAAAGGCCCATTTCCCTCAAGAGCAGCAGTGTTGGTACAACTGGAGGCTTGCAAATCTTGCAAATGGGTGGTTATGTCTCTGTCATCTCTCGGGGGTGCGTGTGCACGTGTGTGTGCCTGTGGTTTTCTCCATGAGAACATGCGCTCATGTCCCCAGCAGCGTGTGTTGTGTGTGCCCTTCTCTGAGTCCCACGCTTGAACAACTGGAGGTAGCCCTTCTCTGAGTCGGCAAGGTCAACCAGTCTATCTTCTACCTTCCATTCTCTCTGCCTTCTCTCACAGTGCCCCAGGCTCCAGAGCTCAGGTGTGGCATCTTCCTGAGGGCATTGGGGACCCTCCTCATCCCGTGGATAATCCAGGGACCTTTTGTCCCCTTCTGCAAGCTTCCAAGCTGGGCGTCATAACAGGCCCTCTGACGGGAGGTGACCCAGAGCTTGGGTGCAGAGAGCAGCTCTCCTGGGGAAAATGGCTGGACCCCCTGCCTGGGCTGGGGACAAAGTTGTATGGCTAGGGTTGTGCTTGACTCCAGGGATGGCCAATCATCACACCTCTGTTTATTCTGTAAACTACAACCTGTGAATTACAATTAGCAATCCTTCTGTAACGAAATTAACTTTTATGAAATAAATTATATTTCCTAGTCCTTTATAAAAATCCAGGTTATAGAATATTTTTAAATAAATTTTTTTAAATTGAAAATTAAAAATTCTTTCCCATCTTAACTGAAACTTTAACTATGAAATGATTATACACTGTTTTGTGTGACATGTGAGACTTTCCATTTTTAGTCATTACGTCAGTGTCT
>NW_007739187.1:33604-38196 GCF_000696425.1 Galeopterus variegatus | reverse complement strand
GATAGAAGGAATAAGTTCAAGAGATCTATCATAGAGGTAAGTGACTGTAATTAATGACAATACTGTATTCTTAGAAAATATGAATAGATGTTGTGTGCTACCACGACAAAATGGTAACTATGTGAAGTAATGCTTTTATTAATTAGACTTAAGGATTTCATAATGTATATTTACTTCGAAACATGTTGTACACAATTATGTCATATAATGTTATCTGTCAATTTAAAAATATGCATATAAAACAATAAACANCCACATTTCCTTTATTTAGTCATCTATTGACAGGACCTTAGATTGGTCCCATATCTTGGCTATTGTGGATAGTGATACAATAAACATGGGTGTACAGATATCTCTTTGACATAATGATTTCATTTTCTTTGGATATCCAGTAGTGGAATTGCTGAATTATGTGTTAGTTCTATTTTTAATTTTTTGAGAAACTTTCATACTGTTTTCCATAACAGCCGTACTAGTTTACATTCTAGCCAACAGTGTAAAAGTGTTGAACTGTTCCTTCTTCTCCAAATCTTCCCCAGCATTTGTTATCATTTGTCTTTTTGATAATAGCCATTCTAAGTGGGGTGAGGTGATATCTCATTGTCTTTCTGATTTGCATTCCCTGCTGACTAGTGATGTTGGACAATTTTTTTCTTATAACTGTTGGTCATTTGTGTCTTCTTTTGGGAAATGTCTGTCGATACTACTGAAAGCAATCTACAGATTCCCTGCAATCCTTATCCAGATACCAAGGGCATTCTTCACAAAAACAGAGAAAGCAATCCTAAAATTCCTGGGGAATGACAAAATACCCCAAATAACCAAAGTAATCTTGAGCAAAAAGAACAAACCTGGAGGCATCATGACACCTAACTTTTAAATATACTATAAATCTATAATAACCAAAACAACATGGTACTGACATGAAAAACAGACATATAGACCAATGGAACAAAATAGCAAGCCCAGAAATAAATCAAAGCACTAATAGTCAGCTGTTTTTGACAAAGGTGCCAAGCACACATGATGGAAAAAAGACAGTCTCTTTAATACATGATGTTGGGAAAACTGAATACTCACATGCAAAATATTAGACCCTTATCTCTCACCATATACAAAAATCAACTCCAAATGGGTTAAAGCCTTAAGTTTAAGATCTAAAATTATGAAACTCCTAAAAAAAAAAAAAAAACATAGGGGACTCAAATAATTCAACAGCAAAAAACCCCCAAATAACCCAATTAAAAAATGGAAAAAAGACCTGAATAGATATTTCTCATAAGAAGGCATATAAAAAGACTACAGCTATATGTAAAAATGCTTGACATCACTAATCATCAGCAAAATACAAATTAAAACCTCATGAGACATCGCCTCACTCCTTTTAGAATGGCTATTCTCAAAAAAAAAAAAAAGTGTTGGCAATAAGTGATGGAGAAAAGGGAAGGTTTGCACACCATTGGTGGGAATGTAAATTTGTACAGCTTTTTTTGGAAAACACTATAAAACTGTATGGAGGTTTCTCAATAAAATAAAATAAAACTACTATGATCCAGCAGGCTCATTATTGGGTGTATATTCAAAGGAAATGAAGTAAGTATGTTGAGATGTCTGCACTCCCATGTTTACTACAGCACTATTCACAATAGCCAAGATATGGAATCAACCTAAGTCACCATGAATGTATGATTGGATAAAGGAAATGTGGTATATATACACAATGGAATACTACTCATCCATACAAAGAATGAAATCCTACTATTTGCAACAGCATGTATTATAAGTGAAATAAACCAGGCACAGAAAGACAAACATCACACAATCTCACTCACATATGGAACCTTAAAAAGTTGATCTCGTAGAAGTAGAGAGTAGAATGGTGATTACCAATGGCTGGAGTGGTTAGGGGGAAGGAAGGGTTGAGAAGATGTTGATTGAAGAACACATATTTACAATTAGATAGAAGGAATAAGTTCAAGAGATCTATCATAGAGGTAAGTGACTGTAATTAATGACAATTTACTGTATTCTTAGAAAATATGAATAGATGTTGTGTGCTACCACGACAAAATAGTAACTGTGAAGTAATGCTTTTATTAATTAGACTTAAGGATTTCATAATGTATATATACTTCGAAACATCATGTTGTACACAATTATGTAATATAATGTTATCTGTCAATTTAAAAATATGCATATAAAACAATAAACACCAACTAAAAATGGGCAAGACATTTTATTTTTCTGTTGACTTCAGAGAGGTAAAAGAGAACTTTAAAAAAGAAAATCCAGTATTCAGACATATTTTTAAAATAAATGTGTTTTCAATTTAGAAAACACATACATGGATACATCTCTCTACCTGAAAGACACACAACATAAAATTAACTTATATTCAAACTAACAATGGTTATCAAATAAATGTGTGAGAAATTTAATTAGACTTTAGAAGAATTTACAAAAAAAAAATCAAATGATTTCCTTCCTTCTAATGATTAAAAAGAACAAAAATAAGCATAATCAGTTTAATTGAACAGGAATTCTTTTTCACACTTTCTTCTTTTTTTTTTTTAATGAGACTACTGCCTGGTAGTCTCTCTAGGTCCACAGTTTTATCTGTGACAGGTCGATATCCAGAGCTAGTGGCACAGATTTACACTGCTCTGTAAATGTGAAGCACTGCACTTGTATTTCTGCAGTCATCTTTTAAAACTCAATGAGTTTCCAGTTTTATTAGCTTCACTTCTTTCTTGGATCATATGTATCTACTGAACTCTAGACTGTTGTTGAATATACATGAAGAAAGTACTGCAATTTTCAGTTTGTAAGGAATTCGGAGTTGTTATAAATTTTGGATTCATTTTGGAGAAAAACAATCTTCTGTTGATAGAATATATGGAGATTTTGGTTTAGTATTTATATGTCTTCATGTTTTATTTAATGTACACATATACTTTTATGCACACACATGATTTTTCCCCTTTCTTTTTTGACTTTTTGGATGTATTTATGTATTCAATTGATTTTTATTTTCTGAAAATAAAGCAATACCATTTTAGCTTTATATATCTTCCATATATCCTATGGTTCTTTGTAGATGCATTTCTCAGCAATTTTCTAAATGAATTCCTATTAATAATGATTTGTCTCTAATGTAATATATGTTAACAATTTTGACAGCTAAACAACAAATTACCAAGAATTTTTACACACAGTATTGTATGTAAACATTTGATTTTGCTTATCAAAAAGCTAGTCAATTTTCAATAACAATCTTGTTGTACATAGTGAAATATTCTTTGTCTCTTAAATTCAACTTTCACTATTAAGATTAGAATTATTCATGCCTTGAATGGTGTGAATATTTTGGGTATGTCATTCTTATTTGATGTTAAATAAGAAATCATGTGCAAAGCACTTAATAAAAAATAAGTTAATTTCTAAACTTTCTTGATTTCCAATACATCATCTCTGTATGATAAAAATGTGTGTTATGTGTGTGTGTGTGTGTGCAATGGAATAATATAGTTAAATTAAATAGAAATTTGATATATTAGTCTATTTGTGTTGTTTATAAAAGAATACATGAAAATGAGCAATTTATTAAAAAATGAAATTTATTTTTTACAGTTTGGAGGCTGGGAAGTCCAAGGTCCAGGGAACACATTTGGTGAGGGCATTCTTTGGTGGTAACTCTCTACTACGATGGAGGATGTCACATGATGCACATGATGAGAATGGCCTGAGCAAGAGAGAGCTAACCTTCTTACTTGTTCTCCCTTTAAAGCCATCATAACCAAGCCTATTACTCCATGAATGTATAAATCCATTCATGAGGGCATGGTCCTTACAATCTAATGGCCTCATAAAGGCCCCACCTTTCAAATACCATATGAGTATTTCCCACCTCATAACACTGTTACAATGGGGGTCAAGCTTTAATGAATTTTGGGGGAATCCACAGCATTTAGACACTAACTGATGGTCTGAATAGCAGCTATTGGTGAAACTCAAAATAAGCTCCTGATACTAGACGACACTAAATAGTTGTTGACAATATCTCGTGCTGCTGTATTACATTTTGTTAAGAATGCAGCCCTTAGAGTCAGACTACCAAAGTTCAAGTTCAACTCTTGACTGTGCCCTTTATTAGACTTACTTTTCTTCTGAAGCTTTAGAATCTCAGTTTGTGTATCTATAAAATAGGCATGATAACAGAACTTAACTAAAAACTTTGTAGTAAAAATTAGTTGAATTGTTATATGTAACACAAGGAGAACTATGACTGGACATGGTATAAAAAAAATTTTAAGGTGTTAGTTATTATTAAGAAAGGGGCAGTCATTAATAAAGCATTATGATGTCATTTATTTGCATACATCATTTGAATATATAGCCTAAATGCTAAAGGTTTAATTCACTATGTGCTTTAGGTCGATGTCAGAAATAAAACCACATACTTGTATTATCATTTAATGTTCCTGTGAAGCAACTACAGATTTCTACAAAAATATTTAAAAATCTCTCCCATGGGAAAGATTTTTTTCTTCCTAAAGTTGAAACTAGGAGGAAACTTCTAGTAACAGGAACTG
>NW_007739187.1:23589-33522 GCF_000696425.1 Galeopterus variegatus | reverse complement strand
GTGCTGCTGTATTACATTTTGTTAAGAATGCAGCCCTTAGAGTCAGACTACCAAAGTTCAACTCTTGACTGTGCCCTTTATTAGACTTACTTTTCTTCTGAAGCTCTAGAATCTTAGTTTGTGTATCTATAAAATAGGCATGATAACAGAACTTAACTAAAAACTTTGTAGTAAATATTAGTTGAATTGTTATATGTAACACAAGGAGAACTATGACTGGACATGGTATAAAAAAAATTTTTAAGGTGTTAGCTATTATTAAGAAAGGGGCAGTCATTAATAAAGCATTATGATGTCATTTATTTGCATACATCATTTGAATATACAGCCTAAATGCTAAAGGTTTAATTCACTATGTGCTTTAGGTCGATGTCAGAAATAAAACCACATACTTGTGTTATCATTTAATGTTCCTGTGAAGCAACTACAGATTTCTACAAAAATATTTAAAAATCTCTCCCACGGGAAAGATTTTTTTCTTCCTAAAGTTGAAACTAGGAGGAAACTTCTAGTAACAGGAACTGAATAGTTAGAAATATTACAAAATGAATTATATTTGAGAGTTTCAAGAATTTTTAAAGTATATTATTGACAAACAACTCAATATATTGGAAGAGTATTTAAAATATATTTTTATTGTACATAAAGTCAGACTTCTGAAATTTTCTGGAAATCTAGAAAGGACATCTATCAAAACTCAAACACAGTAGAGATTCCTTTTACAGATTGTTTCTATAAAGAGAATGACTTCTGAAAGTGTGGCCCATGACCTTTTTTACTCTTATATTTTCATATGTTCACATTACTCTTCTACTTGTGATTCTGTGGATAAGAATTTTAAATTGAGCCCAACACTGGCCCAGAGGTCCTGAGAGATGGGGCCACAGGCCTCAGTTCCATCCCTACCACTGAACATCTAAGCCAGCAATGGATCCAGCTGATGCCCAGGATCCTGAGATGAGAGCCATGCCAACACCACCCTTGCCCGCAACCAAATCCTAGACTGTACTTATTAACCACATGTGTTTCTTCGGGGTGTGTGACTTATCTGCTCATGTCCTTCACCCAGTTTCTGCTTAGATTTTTCTAATTCATTTTTAAGAGTTCTTTTTGAAATAAGGATGTTAATCTTTCTGTGTTAAAAAAAAAATAGAGACTAGAATAATGGTTACCAGAGGCTGGGAGGGGTGGCAGTTGGGGGGAAGATTAGGAGTGAACTAATGGGGATAAAACTATGCGATCTAACCTAAGTGAATCATTGTGCAGAATATGCATGTACTGAAACAATGCACTGTACCCAACAAAAATAAATGTAAGTAAAATTGAATTAAAAAAAGAAAAAAAGAAAAGAATTTTAAATTGGATTATGACCATTGCATCAAATAAATTAAAAAAAATTTTTAAAAGCATAACAGATAATGTTAAATTCATTGTATGTATTTAAAAGGTTNTTACCAGAGGCTGGGAGGGGTGGCAGTTGGGGGGAAGATTAGGAGTGAACTAATGGGGATAAAACTATGCGATCTAACCTAAGTGAATCATTGTGCAGAATATGCATGTACTGAAACAATGCACTGTACCCAACAAAAATAAATGTAAGTAAAATTGAATTAAAAAAAGAAAAAAAGAAAAGAATTTTAAATTGGATTATGACCATTGCATCAAATAAATAAAAAAAAATTTTTAAAAGCATAACAGATAATGTTAAATTCATTGTATGTATTTAAAAGGTTGAGAATCTCCTTTGTGCATAAGATATTAGTTGAAAGTTATCCAACAGTGTTAGTGAAAGTGGAATATAAAATTTCAATAAAAACAACAAAAAGAAAATATGTTATTTGTAGATTTCAAAGAAAAAAATCATAGATGTATGCCTGAAGATAGCTTTTCATTAATTTATCTATCAGTAATTGATTAAAAATAAATCCTAAACAGGTTGTGTATTAAACATGCCTTAAGGAGATCCACAAGGTATCATTCTTTCTCCTTGAGCATAGGTAGAACCTGAGACTTACTTCTAAGCAATAGCATATGGCAAAGGTAATGGCACTTTACCTGCACGATTGCATTTCATTACATAGGACTCGATTTTAGCAGACTGTTACTAGAGATCCTCTTGCTAGCTTTGAAGACACTAACAGCCATGTTGTGAACTGCCTACAAAGAGGGCCACATGACAGGGAACTGGAGGCAGCCTCCAGAACATGAAGGCAGTCTTCAGTTTACAGCCAGTAAGAAGCCAGGGCCCTTAATTACATAATCACAAGGCAATAAACTCGGTCAGTGACCTTAATAAGCTTGGAAGTAGATTATTCCTGTGTTGAGACTCCAGGTGAGACCAGAGCCCAGCCTATACCATGCTTGCAGGCTTGTGAGACCCTGAACAGAGGACTCAACATAGATGTATGCCTGAAGATAGCTTTTCATTAATTTATCTATCAGTAATTGATTAAAAATAAATCCTAAACAGGTTGTGTATTAAACATGCCTTAAGGAGATCCACAAGGTATCATTCTTTCTCCTTGAGCATAGGTAGAACCTGAGACTTACTTCTAAGCAATAGCATATGGCAAAGGTAATGGCACTTTACCTGCATGATTGCATTTCATTACATAGGACTCGATTTTAGCAGACCGTTACTAGAGATCCTCTTGCTAGCTTTGAAGACACTAACAGCCATGTTGTGAACTGCCTACAAAGAGGGCCACATGACAGGGAACTGGAGGCAGCCTCCAGAACATGAAGGCAGTCTTCAGTTTACAGCCAGTAAGAAGCCAGGGCCCTTAATTACATAATCACAAGGCAATAAACTCGGTCAGTGACCTTAATAAGCTTAGAAGTAGATTATTCCTGTGTTGAGACTCCAGGTGAGACCAGAGCCCAGCCTATACCATGCTTGCAGGCTTGTGAGACCCTGAACAGAGGACTCAAGGAGGCCATGCCTGGACTCTTGTCCTATGGCAACTCAGTTAATAAATGTGATTTCTTGTAAGTCATGAAATTTGTGGTAATGTCTTATGGAGCAGTAAAAAATGAATATACTTGGACATGAATATTCTAGTCATTTTTATTACTGAAAACACTCCAAAGTCACATTTTTAATCATTCTGCCCTAATTAACACCTCTTGTACTCTAGATAATTTCTACTGGCATGTCATCACCTATAATTCTTCAATTTTATCATAATCTCCAAACCATTGTTTCTATATCCTCTTTGTCATTCCTCACATCAGATTCTCCCTTCCCCTTTTCCTCCTTTGAATTCCATGGCTAATCTTTATAATCACGGATTTCTCTTAATTTCCTGGAGCCATTCTCAGTTTATCACCCAGGTCTACTAAAACTTCAGTCCTGATACATATCAAAACATCATGTTGTACATTATAAATATATACAATTTTTGTTTGTTAATTATACCTTAATAAAGCTGGAGAAATTTTGAAAAGATAAAGTGAAGACGAAGGAAACAAAACCACTCAATCCTAGATCAACTCCCGGTAAATCAAATTCTCTGTGATAGTTTTCAATTTTTAAAAGTCAACTCCATCCATACAGTAGAACAGATAAAAAAAAAATCTTGGAGTCATTTTTTACTCTGTACCTGCTCTTACAGTTCATATCTAATTCATCAGCAAAACCTGCAGGTTTTGAAATAGTTCTAGAAGCAATAAAAATTGCTTTAGATATCTACAGTTCTATGTCCAAGTCTGAGTAAATGTCTGCCACATTGTGGCTTCTCTCATAAAGTTTACCTAGAGAGTGGACACTAATTCAACTCCTTTCTCATCCCATGGGACTCAACTGAAGTAGGGGATCTTCACTGTCCTACCTGTGAATGAAGGTTTAAAGGATAAACAGTACGAGTTAGGGTTAAACTAAGCCATCAGCGTGGTGCTTTGATTTGTCTCACTCTTCCATGGATGGGAAGATGAGGGCTTATCAGAACAGTGGGACAGCAATTCCCACTTCCCAGCTGAGAGGCAATATAGCTGTGACAATGACGAGCTGTATGCACAAGTGGTCGAAACAGGAACCAGTAGCAGTGGGGGCAAAATGAGCCCCCAGGCCTGAGAGCTGGCAGAAACCGTCAGATACACAGCAGAGGTGGCCCTGCTGACCATAAAACAAGAAGGCAAAAGATAACAAAGCCTCACTGATCACTCCTTACAGGTTTGACTCCCCTGCCTTCCTGCTTGCTCCACACTTAACCTGTAGAGGAGGGATAAACTGGGTCTGTGTCCCTGTAGGGAAAATACACACACGCACACACACACACACACACACACACGCTCAACTCATAGAGTTTAGGAATCTAAAGTGACTTTGTCAGTGCCAAATCAATGTGCTGTAGTTGTGAAAATATATACTTGGCTTTCATGTTTTTTACATGCTTGTACTTTAGTGCTTAAAAACTGTCTAGATGGGAGAATAGATTCTCCCATTTAGGGTCTGCTGCATATGGAAAGCTGGTTTCTGTTTTCTCCCATGTGGTCCAACAGAAACAAAATAGAATCCCAGAAGGTGAGAGATAAATTATAACACCATTTAAAAATTTAAAGACAGCAGGAATAATAAGAGATGCTAAAGCTTCTCAATAAGGCAGCTCCACATGGCCAATGAAAATAGCTGGAAACACAGTGGAATATCACCAACTGAATTCAGTGTTGGTTCATACAGCTCCAACTTGTTGCAGACAATGTGACTACAACTGTATCCAGTGCAGAGATTGATGGCACATATTGTGCTATCCTGGACATGCCCAAAGCCTTTTTTTCATATGCCACTGGTACTTGGAGACCATGAGTAACTGACATTCATTTGACTAGGCCTATAATGTAAATCTTCAGTGCAACCCTAGGGATGCTTAAACTTTACTGACTTTTGCCACTATTGAGGGTTCAAGATGTAGTGCAAAAGTCTGAACACTCTGAGTTTCATAGCATTTACCATACAGGTGAAGTCCAGTTGGTTGACAAGTCAGAAACCTCAATCTCATTTTTGACTGCAGTATAATCACATTTCCACCAAAAGTGTGGCTGATAGACCTTGGCAAAAGTCAGGGTCTTGCTCACCAAGAATAATTTTTGTAGGGAATATGTCACAGTTCCTTTGTTGTGACATTGACCCTCTACTACTCAAAGACTGGCTTAGCATAATATAGAATTCTTTGAGTGTTTGAGATGGTATGTGTCACACTTGAGCTTTTTAATTGGTTCTTATGTCAGCTACCTAGAAATCAGCCTTTTTTCTTTGTTGCTTTAATCAACAGGCTGTGTTGGAAGCTGGCCTGCAAAGTGTCGCTTGCTCTTTAACTTCAGGGACCCACAACATCGGGTCCCCTTTGATCTACACTGCTGATTGAAAACTCTAGCAAAAGTAGGCAACCTCCTCCCAGAGACATCCCTTGGGTTTTTGTACATGTTGCTTCCCTGACATAGCTATCAGGTGGACTCCTTTTGTAAAACAGTTATTGGCCTGCTACTGGTCTCTCACTGAAACTGAACATTTGACCCATGAAGATCTTGTGACTCTCTGATCCTATATTACTATTTTGAAGTTGGGCAACTTTGACTAAAAACTAATAAGGTAGAAAGAGCCCAACAAACCTCACCGGTCAAATGAAAATTCAGTACTGCGTGTGGCCTGGTCTTGGTGCCATTTCAATTTTACAGGACATAGTGACCACCCTCCCTTTGGAGGAAACCTTATGTTCCATTTCACTGCACAAAGCAAAGCCACTCGCTTTGTATTGGCCCTGATTGACAGAGGTTTTCCTAAATTCCTAGGATTCACTGTTGATTTGGTTGCAGTGGCAGTGGCTTTCATAATTCAATTATTGTTCAATTTCAGTGACAGCTTTGTAAAACTAAAGTCAGACATGGTTGTTCTGGCAACTAGTCAGAACTAAAGGTCATTTTCATAGCCCTGACCAATACTATCATTGATGAACTGTGTTACATTTTTAGTGATTCTTGAACTATTGCCAGTGGCCTAGCTGACTGGTCTGTCACTTGAAATCCACTACAGACTAGTAAACTAAAGGCACTCTGTTTGGACCTACAAGCTGTTAAAAATAATTGAGGCTGCCGAATGGAGGGTATGGGTCACTCCTATAGATGCACACAGTCAAGGCCCATCCAGCCTCTGCTGTCACTAACTGGAATCAAGGTGCTCATCAAATCTGCACTGCCAGATCATGACCACACCTGAAGCCATAATCATACTGTGTCACCAATTTTAACACTTTTTCAGTCTATGCTATTGTATTTGTTTCCTATTGCTATGTTCCAAATTACAATAAATAAAAAACTATACTCACTTATTAGCTCAAAGCTCTAGAAGTCATAAGTGTGACTTGGAATGGCCGGGTTCTCTCTCAGTATATTGCAAGGTCAAAATCAAGGTGTTGGACAGGCTGAGTTCTTGCTTGGACAGTTTGAGGGAAAATCCACTTTCAGTCATCTTCTTTTTGACACAAACCTTCCTTGTGGTTGCAGAACTGATGTCCCTGTTTTCTTGCTTTCTGTCCAATTGAGACTCCTCTCTACTCCTATAGGCCACCTTAACTTGAGGACCCACTACGCTCAAACCAACAACAGTATGTTGAATCCTTCTCATAATTTGAATCTCTGACATTCTCTTCTGCCACCAGCCAGAGAAAACTCTTCTTTTAAAATGATTGTGTGACTAGATTGGGTTCACTTGGGTAACACAGTATGTTGAATCCTTCTCATAATTTGAATCTCTGACATTCTCTTCTGCCACCAGCCAGAAAAAACTCTTCTTTTAAAATGATTGTGTGACTAGATTGGGTTCACTTGGGTAATAGTCCTCTTTTAAGTTCAACTATGTCATATAACATAACCATGGAAATAATTATGCACAAGGGGCAGTGTGGGGAATCTTGAGAAATATCTTAAAATTCTACCTACCACGGCTGTTACTAGTCCAATCCAATTAGCCTATTCTTGTCATACCATTATGGACCCAGAAACTAATCTGTATTACATATTCTTTTTTCCAGATGATCTCCAACCTGACAATGAGTTTATATTGTCACAAATGCTAAATAGCTTTGGACAGTTAATCAAAGTACCCAATGGATAGTCCATGTTTTTTATCCTCCTCAGTTATCTAGTATTTTTGACTGTTGAAATTTTTGGATGTAGATAGTGATGATGGTTATACAGCAATATGAATGTATTTAACATCGCTGAATTATACACATAAAAATGGTTAAAATGGTAAATTTTATATCATGTATATTTTAATCTCAGTAAAAAAAAAAAAACTCGAAATGATTTTAGACTCTCTCACATTCCCCTGGACTATACGTACCTTAGGAAGGCAGTGTGGTTATTAAATGTGGCCAGTGCCATAAAGACATTATCTCCTCTTGGGTACCCCATGTGTAATGACTAGCATGGACATGATGGTAGGTTATATGGGGTAGTAAAGATAATCACTTGGTTGAGGACAGAATCTGTAATTAACATATTTTGAATTTTATGATTAAATATGAGAAAGTATGTATCCACTTATATAAATATATCCCATAGATTCTATTCAAAAATTGAAGGAACTAGCTTTCATGTGATCCTCAAAATAAAGACAAAAAAATCCAAAACCTTGTAAAAAATTTAAAAATATTTGAAGAAATTGCATCTTGAAATATTCTACCATAAAATCACAGGCAAACCATGAATGTTACTTGAAAATATGAATGTATCAGGGCAGGTAACAATCATAAGTAAAAATACATAATTTTCTGTCTAAATACACATTTGGAGGTAATATATAGTAATTGGTAGGGCTTGCATGCAGAGTCAGTAACAGATTCTTACAAATTATTTTTACTTTCAATGAAGTACTACAAAAGAGAGGTGACTTTATTATGTATTTTTAAGAAGTTTAGTTTTTCGTATACCTTTATTTTAATTTAAGACTGTTTCCTTAAAATAATCTATTTTGGGAGTGATTTATTTAATTACATACTTAATGCCTTCTTGAAGAAAATGCTGTATAAACTTAGTTTGACACGATTAAAGAGAAATTTACCCTCTGATAACCTGAATATTTACACTTCTGTGGCTATGAACTGCACTTCTTTTTATAATTAAAGAATTTACTAAAAAAACTCTACATAGTTGCATCTAAGTTGAATATGCTATATGAAATAAGATTTACCATCTTCTCAACACATTTGACTATAAAATTTTAATTTAGCCTTTGGGCAAATACCTGAATATAATCATACCAAAACAGTTCTTTTAAATAATTATTTTGTCTCTTTGAGTAATTAAGAAGCCTCTGGAATATTACTGAAATCTGATTTATTTAAACAATTGATTTACAATTCTGACTTAGTCCCTAGTGAAATAATATAACCCATTGTTTCTGCTGGTAAATAACATTATTAGTTTTTGAGATATTTATTGCAATAATATTCACAGAGAGGGTAAGAAAAATGAATACATAAAAGCTTCCTGACTAATTGCAATATCTTTAATGGTTAAAAACTTAGTGACAAAAAATGTTTAAATTCACTTTCACAGAAATGATGATATTCATTATTCAAGCAATCCTGAAAATACAGAGGGAAGCAATGGTTATCATTCGTGGGGAAATGGAGACTTAGAGAATTTGAAAAACTTGCTGAAATTTACAGAGCTATACAGTTTTGTATCTTAATATTACAGTGTTATTTCACACATGCAAGTACCACATAGGTAAATACAATAATACTTTTAATGATTTTCAGGTCAAACAAAAAATGATTCATGATTGGAAGCATACTTGAAGAAGCAAAGTTAAGCAACAGCTTAATTTCAGCTCAAGCTATTGTGGATACTGATAAATGGCCATTGGCAAATAATGATGCTGCCTCATCCTCACCTGTATCTCCTCATGTCACTCCTGTCTCACACGATCCTCATGGCAATTTTTCCTTCCTTAGGAATCAAACATGAGAAAAAAATCTATTTAAAATTATTATTGCAGAAGAGGTATTGGGTAGAAGTGAATTGTTCAGTTTCTACAGCAGTTAAAAACAAAAGATAAAATTTTTCTTTAATTCTAAAGGGAGGAAAATAAGGATATTGACCAAGGTGACTCATTGCATTAGCATGGCATGATTTTCAGGAGATAAATGATTGGCACGACAATTAATTTTTTAAAAATGCAAAGTACAGATTAAGGAGCTCCTCTTCCAGTTCTAAAAGAATGATAATTTGATTTTATTTCCTTGTTTGAGCATTTATAACTGTTCCCCCAAAATGTGGTTAGTCTTGAAAACAATTGCAATGATAACACCTGCACTCTTCCCATCCTTTACCAGTAACATTGTCTTCCGACTCACATCACAATCTCCTTAAACCCTATCATTCCTACACTGCACATTAGACAGAACAATTCCCCTTTCTCAAAGATATCATATCCTTATCCCTGGAATATGTTTCTTTTCATGGCATACAGTGAACTAATTCACAATGAATTCAAGTATTTTAAATATACATTAACTAATTTAAAAATGGCTATAGATCCAATATATGTTAACATAAATAACTATGTTTATAAAAATTATCAATATTTCTAAAAAATAGTAAGAAGAGTAGCATTATCTTATGTTTTGTAAATCTTTGAATGTCTGGTTTAATAGAAGAGAGCTGGGTTTTTATATTTGCTTATGTCCACTGTATTGTGATATACAGTTTTGACTGGAATACATAAAATTCACCTAATACATTTAGTTGGAAATGAGAATGCATTTAAAAATTGTGCTTTAAAAAAATAAATTAAAATAAATTATACCTCAAAAAGAATGAATAAATAAAAATTATACAAGTTAAGTTCCCCCAAGCAGAAGATGCAAAGTTAGAAATATGCAATGAAGGAGACCCATTTGGAAGACATACCAGAGAGGGAGCAAGACT
>NW_007739187.1:0-23579 GCF_000696425.1 Galeopterus variegatus | reverse complement strand
TTAAATAGACATTAACTAATTTAAAAATGGCTATAGACCCAATATATGTTAACATAAATAACATGTTTATAAAAATTATTAATAGTTCTAAAAAACAGTAAGAAGTGTAGCATTATTTTATGTTTTGTTAATCTTTGAATGTCTGGTTTAATGGAAGAGAGCTGGGTTTTTATATTTGCTTCTGTTCACTCTATTGTGATATACAGTTGACTGGAATACATAAAATTCACCTTACATACACATTTAGTTGGAAATGAGAATGCATTTAAAAATTGTGCTTTAAAAAAATAAATTAAAATAAATTATACCTCAAAAAGAATGAATAAATAAAAATTATACAAGTTAAGTTCCCCCAAGCAGAAGATGCAAAGTTAGAAATATGCAATGAAGGAGACCCATTTGGAAGACATACCAGAGAGGGAGCAAGACTATTCAGGGAGAGCTTTCGGAATGATCCTGGTCCAGCACCAAAGAAATGTTAAGGAAGAAAGATCTGGAAGGAAGAGTTTGAGAATCAGTGCATCTTTGGCTAAACCAATGAGGAGCACCAGAGAAAAGGTTGACAGAGGAGGCCCAACTCAAACAGAAGTGGTCCAGCTCCAGTACCCACACTGGTCAGTAATTGTCTAGTAGCAGCTGGCAGGGAACAAGGCTAAGCCTGACTGCTGCAGTGGGTCTCTGTGGGAGAGCATCTGAAGACCCCTCAGCTGACTACACTCTTCACTGCAGGTGTTTACTTGACAGATGGGAGTGATGCAGCTTTATGTATCCCACTATTCTTTTCAGCTGATCATGGATATTCTTCTTTGACACTGTGGCAAAACTCAACATGTGGTAGATTTTTTTTTTAAGTTTAATTGTAATGTGGTGTCTGAAATTTTTAAAATATATACTTTTTACTCTGCTACATGAAAAGCCATTGCTCCATCTTGCACTTTGAATGGAACTTTTACTAACACATGATTTTGTCACATCATTCATTCATCATTTGGAAAATATGGTTCTGAATTATACAGAACTTACAAAAGTTGACACGTTTTATCATAAAATATATATTTAAAAGATCAGAATTGTTAATAGCACCATCAATCTCATCAGAAAATCCTAAGTATTGGAAAACCACAATGGTGAATATAAGCTTTCTAAACTTCTACTATTGGAAAAAGACAGGGAAGTAATAATTTCTAGACATACAGATTAGCTATGAAGATTTTGAAAAAAAATGCTCATCATTAACAACAAATGCTATCAGTTTTTTTTCCTTGATGTGAAAAGCTCACTCATTCCTTTTCGAAAAACTGTCTAAAAGTTCCCAAGTCTGAATAATCATTACTTGTCTGTCAATCATTTTTTCAAGTTAAACTGGTTTTATACTCAAAAGACAGTTGGTTCAGATTGCAACTCAAACAATGCACACACATGTTTTTTTGAGAAAACTTTGGTACAGACATGTATGGGGCAGAATTGCACTATGCATACTTACAATTGTAGCAAATAGAATATTAAAATGATAGCACACATTTTAATAAAATTAATGATTCTTTACTGCTGTTTTATCAAGAACAGACTTATGTGAGAGTTTTGTTTTTGTTTATATTGTTTGTTTGTTTGCTGGTTTATTTTACACCTTGAATGTATGGTGGTGAAAAACTCAATATAATTATGAGACTAGTTTGGTGTCCCATTTTGATTCTTGGTAAAGAAACATATTTCCAACCATTGTTTTTGCAATGTAAATGAAAATGTCAATACAATGAAAACAAGCAAATAACTTTTTAGTAATTTTTTACAACAAGCCTAGCTGACACTTGAAAATGTCTTAGAGACCCCTTGGGGTCTGCAGACCATACGTGAAAAACTAATGGCCTAAGACCCTTATTTATCAAAACCAAGGCTGGAGCTCTTGGTACCTAATACACAACCTACAGCTTGTTTTTACCATATAAATTTCCTCACATATTTTGATTTCTGCTTAGGTTCCACTTAACCCTATCCAGACACTTCTTCCTTGTTTGCCCTTTTACCTTTAGCCATGCTCTATGGAGTACAGTATTTGGTGAGCACACTTTGCTTCTTCTCTGTCAACTACTATCAAAACAAGGACTATGAAACTGCAAGCACCCACTTCCTAGTAGCTGGTAGTTTCCTGGTATTCATATTTTGATAGAAAATACCTATATGATATATATTACCACATTTAGCTTGGTAGAAAATAAAAAAGTAAATAGACAAATCAATTAGAAGGTTTATGAAATCAAAGTATAGACTGCCGTGGAAGTACATATATGAGGCCTTTGTTTCAGAATGATGGCAGAGGTCCTGGGTGACAGACACATAATGCTTCATTGTGTTAATAGAAGAAAACTCTCTGATAGAAGGAGTTTTCACATTAATAAGTGTGTGGAAATCTGCTTGTATTATAATGAAACACAATTTCTTTTCTCACAATTGTCCACTCTTTTTGAGAAAATGCTCATTGTGTTAGATGCTGTTAGTGGACCACCCGAAAGCCAACTATCTTCTGTTCAACGCTAATAAAACTCCTTTTTTTTTTTTTTTTTTTTTTTGTGGGGTAATGACATATTTGGCTGTAGGATATAAATCACAATGAATATAAGCCACTTATGCTTATGCCATTCTCCATATAAATATACTTATTTTACCAGACTTTTTTGATATTTTCCAATAAGATAAAAGGAAGTTTCCTCTCTCTGTGGAGTTTCTGGGAGTAAAAAAGAAAAAAATAAATCCTGCACAATGAGACAGTTGCTACTTGAATTGCCCATTGATTTTTTTTCTGCCTTGGATAATGACACTGTGCCTGTTGATTCAGTAGCCATCCTGCTGCCGGTAGATGCCATGACAAGCTTCCAGAAGAGCCAAACAAGAAAGAGAAAATGCTTAGGCTCCTGATAGGTCCTTAATGATGTTGTTAAGTCATTTCACCAAACTAGGTACTACTGACTCCATTCTTTTTATTTAGCAAGATAAAATGGAAGGTAGAACTGGGTCTAGAACACAAGTCTTCCAAATCTCAATCCAATTCCTTTCCCAGGAATATTGCTTAAATCTCTCTCTTTTTTTTTTTTTTAACTTTTCTTTATTGCTTGGGGTTGGGGGGGGCATGGGTGATAACTAGCAGTCAAAGCAAACCTAATTCTCTTATACATTTTTTAGAGTTGTGATCTTCTTCTATTCTTTAAAACTTTACTACTTATGTGACTTCTAGTTGATGACTGTTATGTGCCTTGGCTTCACACCATTGTTATTTGCACTGGCTTCTTGATTCTCATTGTTCCCTTATTTTAGATATTTCATACTATTTTTCCCTTGTTAATTGGTCTCTGACACACTAAATCTCTTGGTGATAATTGATTTTACAAGTATTTCATGTATATTCTGACCTCTATTCTTGCTAATTATGCAACCTAAAGATCTTAAGTTTCTCCTTTTGGGAGCTTCATCTTCCAAATCCTTGATCTCTGTCTTTGCACCTCTCCTCTCAGAACTTTCCTCAGTCCTACGGAGTGAGAAAAATGAGAACTCCTGCATCAAGTTCAATCCACAAACAACCATTGGCTTATCTCAACCATTTGCTAAGAAAGTAGAAAATCCCTTATAGGTAGGGTTTTGCTCTCACACTCTAGAATGGAAACTTAGTGAAATGCGTGGCTTCTACTAAAGGCTTGCAAATGTCTCTAGGTTAGGCAAGAAACACACTGGCCCCAGTATTTTCTCATTCACTAGTCAAGTGGATATTTCTAACACATCACCTATTCCTCCAAACTCATGGGTCAACCTTATTAGACATACACAGAGCACAGTTTAGAGAATTAAGACACTATGGCATCTGATCTGCATAATGCCCCACTTTCCATTAGAATCAGAAAGGAAAGGCTTTGACAATCTTTCTTCTATAAGGCATATTGGAAGGGCATATTCCTCTTTCCTTCTAACTTATAAATTATCTTAAAATTCCATACCTCTGAGTTGGCTAATTTTCCCTCTTGATGTGTAAAGTTAAAGTATTTTTAATTGTAAACTCCCTTCTCTCTAGACAAAGCCTGACGTTCATGACCATTGTATTCTGTAAGCTCAGAAATTATTTTTTTTGATGTCCAAAACTGAACATTCATCTTCTCTTTCCCTTTTAATTCATTTCATAAGGATCTGTGGCATTTTTACTCATCTTTTACCTCTCTGTTAACTTTTATTTCTGTATTCAACCTGTTACATGTTTTTATTTACAGTTCTACCCTCTAGGATAATGTTTTAAAGATGAGATAAGGATACTCAGAATATTCTGAGTATCATTTGTAAAATATATATTCCAGATTCTCTTTTCTCTCACTACTTCTTTTACTTTCAAAAATGGATACCAAGGCTCAAGTTTAGATATCAAAATAGTGGAAAAGGGGTTAAAAAAAATCTCTTCTAAACTTATTCCATAACTATATTCTCAGATAAACTTAAAGCATAGCCCATGTCTATTTTTGTTTCAAAAAGAAAATTGTCCAACACCTCAAAAATTATTTACATATGGTTTTCAGGAAAGTCCACTAAGCTTAGTGCCAATTTTCTTTTTAAAACACTTAGGTATTCTTATTCCATTATTTTATAGTAAAATCTAGTGGGCTTTAGAAACATAATTATTTGTCTAAGCTATACACTCAATTTCTGGAAAATTTCATCAAGAACAATAGCAGTGGTTGAAACATTGATTTTTTTCATTGGCTTTTGACTCTGAGCAGAAACTAGTTACTACCTACTCTATACTAATTCAGTATAAAATGCTGGCTAATAATGCATGCCTCAGCCTGAATTTCAATAATACTTTGAGATTCAGGCATGATCGAACAACTGATCTTCAACTCTGATCTTGAAACACAATGTGGAAATCTTAGTGGAAAAAGAAAGACAGGCCAGCCTCCCACCAATCTATTTCATTTCTGTCCACATTATTTTAAGTCACCTTGATTCCATAAGTATGTAAGGTCTTACATTTATGAATTGCAAGTCATTGCAAAATAAAATGCGTGGCTAACTACAATATTGGAGAAAGAATTATAGCACAGTTTTCTATAATAAAATAAAAGATAATTATCCTTAAAAATATACTCTAAAATGTGGTTCAAATTTAATCACCCAATAGAATACAGTTTATTTTGTGTGTTTAGTTGTTATGGCACTTATTTTCAACAAATACATTTTAGGATCACTAGAATTAACTAAGAATTTTTTCTCAACACTTCACGTTTAAAGACTGCATTATTGAGAGACTTCTGTGGTAAAGGCAGAGAGCTAATAACAACTACTATCAAAAAAAGTTTAAATTAAAATTACCTAGGCTCTAGGCCATCAAGTAGATTTAGGGAAATATCATTAGTGTTTTGATTTTTGTTGATGTGAATCATGTCTTTTCTTGAACACAGCCCCGTCTTCATTTGGATTTAGGTGGAGATAAAGAGTTGTTTCTGGAGATCATATTTATATGGAAGTAAGAAGTTATTTCTGGAGTTTATATTTATATGGAGATAAGGAAGTTCATAACCTAGTCAGGATTCCCTGTTAGATACCACACTTATTTAATGAACCACATTCATATGCACTCACATACATATAACTTTACATTATGATTTTTCCAAAGTACTATAATCACTTAGTAACAAAGAATTCCAGAGCTTGAAACTCTTATTAGAGATTCAGTCTCAAACTGTCTGCTGACCAATTGTTGTCTAAAACCTCCTTAGAAAAATGATCATTAAGATAGGTTAGAAAAAGTTATATAACCTATCCAGAAGTAAGGGAGCTATGATCTTCAACTGTATATATTATTCACCTCGCTCAGCCAGTGAGCAGGAACCGGTCTGTATGTGGGATCCGAACTCTCGGCGGGAGCGCCGCCACACTCCCAAGCAGCGTACTGTAGCAGTGCGCCACCGTGCCGGCCCCATATATATTAACTTTTTAATTCTCACTACAAATTATGGAGCTATACAAATAAGGAAATAGTTGCCAAACTTACACAAAGTCATGTAGATATCCAATTTTAGAGCTGAGCCTAGAAACCAAGCCATCAGTTGGGTCCTTGCTCTTAATCATTAGTAGTATTTACTTTGTTATTTGTATTTTTAAAATATTTTCTTCAGGGCCGGCCCGGTGGTGCACTGCTACAGTGCGCCGCTTGGGAGCGCAGCAGCGCTCCCACCGAGGGTTCGGATCCCACATACAGACCGGTTCCCGCTCACTGGCTGAGCGAGGTGCGGGCGCAGCACCGAGGGTTGCGATCCCATTGCCGGTCCTGGTCCGGTATGGGCACGACACTGAGGGTTGCGATCCATTGCCGGTCACAAAAAAAAACAAAAAAAAAAAAAGGAAAAAAAAAAAATTTTCTTCATAGGGTGTTATTATTTATATTTTCCAGGGTCAAATTCCTTATTTGTTTCCTACTTATCTTTTCCTGTGTTTATTGTCCTTGGAGTCTACACCATAGAGAAATTGAATTATAAATAGATTAAATCTACATGAATACAAAGAAAAATAGATAAGAGGGATAAGGTTAAATACGTAATTGTTCATAACACAGTGTATTGCTTTTAAACCTACACAATACTCTAAATATTTCTAGTTCATTTGTATATTTTATATCTTCTCCAAGAACATAAATTTTGCATATATTTTTGTTGTTGTGTTCCTCATAGTATAAACTCATACACTCAAGTACTAACCGGGCAATTGAAAAATTGGGCATATGTGTTCGATTCCACTGTGTTAACAATCATTTAATTTAGGAAACTCAAGATTGCAATTCTGAAGGAAACCATTCTGTCAACTACCATAGCTTTTTCCACAGACAACATAGATGAAGTATTAGTGTTCATGTAACATTTGGGAGTGCTTATGCTATACCTAAATCTGACACTGTTTTATATTACTGTATTGATTACAGTCGTGAAGCAGGGGGAATTTGGAAAGAACAAGAAAAGGACTTTTTTTTCCCCTAAAAGCCTCACTGGGAAAAGCTGAAAAACAAACAAACAAAAAACCCCAGCAACATTGAAACCTGTCTAAAGTGTATCCATTTATAAAATTAGGAGACTCATGCTGGCAGATGTTAGGGGAGTTGAAAGTAGTAGGTAATCATAAATATAGAAATCTCTTAAAGGACGTTAGCTATCCCTTTGCCTGGCTAGTAATATAGATTGCAGGCCCTGATCAGTTTAGTTCTTCACTTAACCCTGGCTGATGTGATAACAGCAGCTTACTAAACATTCTTCATCTACATCCACACAATCCAAATTCATTAACTATAGAACTTACCTGACTTCAAACAATATTGACTACCCTGAGAAAACAGCTTTCATAATTACTACATATAGTCTGCTGGAGAGAAATTGGGGTGGGGGAACTGATTATTCTCTGAATTCAATTTGTCAGAAACTTATTGTTCTACCACTAATACTTATGATTTAAATTTCTCAAATTTTATATTTTCCTAGGTAAATTTCAAAGATCACATCAAAATTGCAAACCTCAACAACTAGTCATCATCCTTCCAACTCAAAATGTCCAAGAAGTCTAAAATAACATGATACAAAAGGAGGGAAAGTAAAAAAAAAAAAAAAAGAAATGCAGGTATTCTCGAATGGAATTTGATGAATTGCTAAACATTTCCATTCATTTTTTAAATTCACAACATATAGGCCATATACAGATTTGTTTATATCCCACAGACTGGAATATTATTTCATTGATGTATTAATGATAAAAATATAAAAATAAAACATTATCCTGTTGTATAGTCTAAATGTTTGTGGCCCCACAAAATTCATATGTTGAAATTCTAACGCCTACCATGATATTATTAAGAGGTGAGACCTTTGGGAGGTAATTAGATCAAGAGGGTAGAGATCTCATGAATGGGATTAGTGTTCTTAAAAAAGAGGCCAGAGGTAGAGAACACAGAGAAAAGGCATTGTCTATGAACCAGAAATTAGATCCTCCCTAAATAGCAAATCTGCCAGTGCCTTGATCTTGGACTTCCCAACATCCAGAACTATAAGAAATAAATCTCTGTTTGTTGATAAGTTATCTAGTTTATGGCATTTTGTTATAGCAGCTCGAATAGACTAA
Organism: Galeopterus variegatus; assembly: GCF_000696425.1. Classification (NCBI taxonomy): domain Eukaryota; kingdom Metazoa; phylum Chordata; class Mammalia; order Dermoptera; family Cynocephalidae; genus Galeopterus; species Galeopterus variegatus. The sequence continues at coordinate 15,446 of NW_007739187.1, read as the reverse complement.
GACATTGTGTTTCTGTGTACCCTGTATTAATGGTATTTTAGGTTGACATATGACAATGACAGCCTCACATGAGAAATGATGTCAATCATAGCTCGACAAACTAAAAATGACATATTGGTAGAAATGAAAATTGTAGTGCTGAAATTATTTTATATTATTATTAACCACTGACTATGTTGTGCTTAAACACATCTGCAACCTAATAAATTGTCTGACATATGGTAGTTGCAAAAGTTGTCAATTAATTAAATAAATTAATCATGTAAAAATATAAATGCATTATTATATATATTATTGTATGTCGGGTCTGCCGCCGGCCTACCCGAACAGCCCTTGCCTTGCTAACAGTCTCTCCCTTGGTGTTCCTTCTGGTGGGTGAGTGAATTGCCCGGATTCCTCTTTCCTTCTTGTTCCCATTGACAAGGAGACAGGGGTAGAGAACCGTGAAGAGAGGTGAGCACAGCCGCCGGCCCCAACCAGCCCATTAAAGGACACTCAGACGCGGCCAGGGTTCTGTCAAGCAGTTCCATTTATTATCACACAAGCACTTGCTTTCATAGGCAGATGGGGAGGGGAGGTTTTAACACAATCCTATCAGCTTAAAGGTCAAGAGCATGCATCCTGTCTCAATGCCTAGCTATTGCAATCACACAGTGTTCAGGAGCATGGAAGCACGTATTTGGCCAATAAGGTCTAAGGCAAGGTTCCCGCAGACACTCCCACCCTACATCCTCCCGGGACCATCTTAGGCTGCCACGTTAATACGCCCTTGTGGGCCCATAATGGCACTGCTTGTAATGTCTCTTAAGGTGGCGTTAGTTTTTAAGGCCCGACAATTGTACATGTCACAAGATAGTTGTGAGAAATACATTGTATAAGGTGACTAGCAGATTTTGGGGCATATAAGAATTTTAAAAAATCTTACTTGTTATATTCAAAACCATCATTATTATTGTCATTTTATCTTTAATGAAAGTATTAATATTTTCACTTTTAGAATATACAAAAGGAAGGTGAATTTTTTGAGCACACACTACAAAGCTGGTGTTGCCCCTGAAAATTCCACATATTAAACTTACTTGAATGAGTTAATAATGAACCAAAATAGTGGTAATTTAGAAAAACATGGCAGAACAATATGATCAGCAAAATATGACAATATTGGCATATATATGGTCGATAAGAACATACTCAAGGAAGAAGCAAAACATTTTGTTGATGGTTTATGCTAGATGACATGATTTTAGAATATAAATTGAACATACTAAAGGTCTTTTTTGCTTTTTATTAATTTTGAATAGGTTATGAAGGAAATATCCCAATATGTTATGTATTTCAAAGTACTAATTTTATATATACATATTGATTTTTAAAAGAAAAAAGCTTTTTACATTTTCCAATTTTCAATGAAATCAGCCATAAAATGAGTTAACAGATACAAGTGAATTACTGAAATGTGAAAAAAAAACTAGATATACACTAATAAGGAAAAAAATTATGCTGGTAGTTACAAAATCTTAAGTTTTGTATGACAGGTTTTCTACAAATATTATCTTGAGTTTGGTTAAAATATGTATTAAGATTCTAAGAGGATGAAAAAAAAAATCCATGCCTTTTTTTTTCTTTTTTGAAAACTCTTAAAATCTAACAGTAGACTAAGAAATACTCTCCCTGTCTGCTCACTCAGCCATAAAGTAGTGGCATGCCAATCAAAAGTGAGCTTTGAAGAATCCATATAGTGGATAGCCCTGTGTAAAACACCCAACACTTAGTAAATTAGAAAACACAAAGTGGGTTCTATTCAGTTGTAGGTAATAAAAGAGGATGGAAGCAGAAAAGTAAGTTATTATTTTCTTGAATCCTATCTCTTTCCTAGGGTACGAACTCCTACTGTTCAATTACAGCTCCATTCCTATTAAAAACTAGTTAGACATTAAAATAATGGATACTTGGTGTGTTAGTTTTCTGTAGCTTATAACAGAAACCTGAAACTGGATAATTTATAAGAAAAAGAATTTTTTTCTCTTACAGCTTTGGAGGCTGGGAAGTCTAAGGCTCAGGGAGCACATCTGGTTAGGGCTATCTTCTTGTTGGGACCTCTCTACAGGGTGCTGTGGTGACACAGGCAATCACGTGCTGAGAATAGTAAGCATGTTGTACTCTCTTTGTCACCTCTCTTCCCTTAGGTGATGGACATGCAAAGCCCATTTCTTCTGAGCAGGGAGAAACCCCAAAGGGGTTAATTTCCAGGAACCCTCAAGAGAGAGGCATTCCTCCTCAGAAAATTAACTCCAAACTGGGATCTTCTCCCAGTATTTATTCTCCAGGCCAGAAAGTTACAGAAAAGGAACATAGGTGGAGTTATGGCTAAGTATAGTTTAACAATAGAGGCTGGTAACATCAGTGAAATAACAAAGTGACATTCCATAATGCAGTTTGCAAAAGGTTAAGTTAATCCACTAACAAAAAATTGTTCTTAGCAAATACTGTCTTTTCCTACAGCAGTTTCCTCAGTATGTTTACATAACAATAAAGCATCTTTAGGTTTGGATGTCTGTTCCAAGGATGTCTGTCCTTGAGCCCACGATTTTGCTGTGTTACAATTCTTTATCTACAACAGAAACTTTAGCCTGGGAAAGTTTCCTGTCTTTTGAAAGCTTAACATTTCTATATGTAATTTTAAAAGGTTAGGTTATACCTGAAACTACAGAGCTTTGGAAACTAGGCCCTGTGAAATACATTTGCTTTATAAATGTTAGTATACTCCACACAAGCACACTTGTTAACATGGTCAGTTGCTCTTCTTATGAAGTCACCAACCCATACCCATGATAACTCATTAAACTGTTAACTCATTACTCCAAGAAGGAATTAATCCATTCATGAAAGCATAGTCCTTGTGATTCAATCACCTCCTAAAGGTCCCACCTTTCAGCATTGCCACATTGGGGATCAATCTTCCATATGAGTTTTGGAGGGGATGTACATTCAACCCATATCACCTGGGATTATAAATAAAACTAAGTCCAACCTATTGGCCAAAAGTTCTACATCCAAAAAAATATATTTATTTTGTAACAACCCATTAATTTTACTCCTTTTAACTCATTTTAGGATTATAATAACCCCAACTGTCTACTGGCATTTTGGGGCCAAGAAGTAAAATAATTTTTATATACTAAATATGCACAGCATTTCATTCACTTGTTTTACATTTTTTAATCGACCACCATAATTTAGAGAACAAAATCAAAATTGTAACACAGCATGCAAGACTGTACTCTTTTCATACCAATTGGGAGGTCCTTCTGCAGCCAAGGTATCACTCTGGCCAATACTATAATTGAGGTAAGATACAGTATTTACCAGATGCCTGAAATTATTTTTTTATATGGGTCTTTACACTAATTTGCAGGAATGCAAGGGCATATAATGTCATCTTCTATATCATCTCTGGACTTAGAACAATTCATGTATATATTTTCAATATATAAATAAACATTTTATTAATTAAAAAATCAATTTAATCGATAATTTACATACATATTGTGTATAATTACATGTATATTATATATAGAGAGAAATTTTATAATCAAAACATGATTTTAAATGAATTACACAGCTCTTTCCAACAACCCTGTGGATTACTTATTGTATAAATTTAAAAAGCAAGGCACAGAGAGATTAAAACACAAAATTACTTAACTTGCCTAAACACAAAGAAAAGTAATTCTAGGTAAATGAGACAAGATTATTTTTATTTGAATTCTCAGTCACAAATGATGCTATTTGTGTTTATCACAAATTCCCAGATTTAAAAAAAAATTAAAAGTATTGGTCAGAGGGAATTGAATTGTGCTGTATGTCACCTAACCTATTTTCAATGAAAGTACTAATAATTGCTGATTATATTTTCAGTGGACATTGAGAAGCATTGTTTATTAATATTTTTCATATTTAGAGATTTAGACTTTTTATTCACTAAGCTAAAGATTTTATTTAATTGAAATTTACCTATTTTATGAGGAGAAATAAATCAAGTGTAGAATCAATAGGATTGTAAAGTCTTGTTAGTAAATGTACATCAGGGTGTGGTTAGTTCAGCATCACTTAATGAGAAAAAAGTCATGATATCTAACATGTACTGACTAGTAAAAGGCAACAAAGGACTAGTGCCCAGACAGAGAGGCAACCTCAAATATGAACATATTTGGAAGAGCATAGCAAGTAGGGGTATTCTGCAGGTGTTCCTAATATAGCAGTGGGAACCCAATAGAAGGCAATAGGCTGAGATTCAGATAAAGGAGCAGAATTACGGAAGTCTGGTAGTAGGGGACAGACCCTCAGAGGTGGGATACCATTTCAGAATTCCAAGTCTAGTTAAACCAGGGAAGAGACCCTCTCTAGGGGGGAATTGGGGAATTGACTAGGCTGTTGGAGCAAATATTTAAACCTGGGAAATAGAGTAAAGTGATTTGCATTAATGGAACTATATAACTATAACCCGAAAAGTGTCAGGTTGGTTCCAGAACCAGGGTTGGTGTTCAGTCTGTGAGATTTCATAGATTCCAGTTCTGTAGGAAGGTATATGGTGAACTGTGAGCAGGGAAGGGTGATTATAAAACTCTGCTTCCCAATGTATTTATAATCTTATTGACTTTCATCTGAGTCTCTGCCAAGCTCTTATTTTGTGTTAATTATTAAATATCAATCAATGTTCATTTCCCCAGAAAATAGTTATTAAATGTTTTGTGAAATGGCACGATTATATCAAAGTGGTATTTTTGGCCTACACCAGATTTAGAACCAGAAGGCCCAAGATAGTATCCCTGTTTAGCACCTCCTATCTACTATATCTTCATAAATAAAATACCTCTCTAATGCTTGATTTTTTGTGAAATAATAATATCCATTCCTATGTCTCCACATTATATCCGGATTAAATAATAATAAAATATATGCAAAAGCACATTGCTTTTTCCTCTAGAAGTTATGCTCCTATTGCTTCACCTTAAGAAATGCTTGTTTCTGAATTGCTATTTCAATTACTGAAGAATATGCCAAATCCATTACTTTATTTGTTCTTCTGTCACATGAAAAGTCAGTCTCAAGCTTAAAAAGTGCTTTAAAAAGTTGGTTTTATCAAAAAAGTAAGCATTCTTCTTGAAATACAAACCATAATGCTTACATTTAAATCAATATGTCCTTGATAAGTTAAAATTAGTCCCAGTTTTTTCTACATAATCAAAGATTTCAGAGTACAAAAATTTACATTAATTATATTTAATGGTTTTTAATTTCAATAAGGGCTTATGCAAAGTCATGAGTCTGATGTTGTTTAAAATAAGTAATTGATTGATACTAATGTTTACTACCCAGACTTTTTGTGACACTGCTGATCCAAGAACTCATGTACCTTAAAATTTATTCGTGCATATTTTCAGCTCTACAGTTTACTAAAGTGGGCATACTAAATTATGTTATTGCCATCTTAAGCGTTGCTCTGTGAAATGAATATGGTGCATAATTATGGAAATGACACTGGTAATTAGCTCAGAGTTGCAGCAGAGCCTACAGAAGTTAATTTTAATACATGGTTCAATTCAATGCATGTTTTCAATATTTAGATATTTATTTCTTTACTATTTAAGTGGACAAAATTTAATCATCACACTATAGTTATGACTAATTTACTGATCCTGAAAAAAGGTAAGCAAAGTCAGGAAATCTACCTTAACTAACTTTATAGTAGACTTTCTGTAATATTGTAACTTTCAGACATTTATTCACAGCCTACTTGCGTATAATTGGCTTTATTAAGTAGTACATTTTTGTTTGGTGATTGACTCAACAAAACTCAGATAAAATTGAATGTGGGCAAATGATATCAAAATATCACAACCTAATAATTTATTGGTTTACTCTGGGGTCATTTTATTTTACGAGGTTTTAATGCGATTTTGCTCTTTCCTATTTTGTTTCTAACTCCTGTCATAGCAGAATTTATTCGCTAATTAGAAGCAGCACAGCTTAATTAGTTTTATCTAATAATTCTTTGTGAAAGACATTATTTCGTTCTGGGCTAATCATTACTGTAGGATTAATGGATAATATGATAATAGAAGATTATTTATTTTGTATTTAAAATTTTTATATTTGCATTTATAATACGTAGTATACATTTCCAGGAAGTGAATAAGAATGTCTGAACAGAGTTCTTAGATCTTTTTAGTAGATTTCTCTTCAATAAATTGATTTTAGAAGAAAAACAATATTAAATAGTAATTTACATACCAAAATCAACACAGTAGGTTTTGCAAATTATGTTTTAAAACTCTACTTGTTCACCTGCAAAAATGTATTGAAGTTCTTGGATTATAGATTCCTCAAAAACTTATTAAGGTGTTTTATTCATTCAGTGTTTTGTTTCGTATACATCCGTGTATACATGTAAGTTACATAATTAACAGAGTCTACAGATAAGCTTGAGGGGGGGGTCCACAAAATCCATGACAATTTTTGTAAAACTGTAGTAAAGTGCACACATAAATTTTTTTATAACAAATTTTCATAGCTTTTCTCAGATATCCAGAGAGATTTTCGACCTACTTAAGGTAAGAACAATAAAATCTGTAGGCCCACTTCTAAATATAATATCAATAACTATCTAAGTTTGCTTTACGGACATACATATTTTGCTCTTCTAACTATTCTCACTCCAGATTAACAATGTATTAAATTAAAGAAATGAACATGGCCTTGAATCGAAACAACAACCAAAGAGTCTATTCACAGAAATGTGTTATTTTTTCTTTTTTATAGCATGAGGAATTCACGCTAAGTTTTCCATCCTGTGAGTGTCACAGAAGACATGGTCAGCAACAAATATTTTTATAAAACTATTGAATAATATTGTGGCATTTTAATACTAGTTAATACTGACAGCTGTAAAAAGTGCTCAATAAGCAATAGAAAGCATTTTGAGCAAAATCCAGAAGCTTTCTCATGTCAAGCCTCAAATTTGTCCTTTCTCTACTTATAGGAGAATTGCAACATAGAGGGGAGTCATATTCACGTAAACGTCAAGTGGCCTACTATTGATCTTCAGGACAAATTGATATCATCTTAAACTTTGTCAATCATTAACACTTCAAAATTATTTCCTATATTCCACCAATATTTTTGAGCAGCCTCTACCAATTGCTACCTTACCCCTCCCCATTTCCCACCTCTGGTAACCTCAGTTCTGTTCTCTCCTTTTGAAAGTTATTTCTCCCATATATAAAAGTGTTTGCATAACATACAGCAATATACAATTTAAAAAACATTACTATACTGAGAATAATCTAAAATAATTGAGACATTTTAAATTATGACATGTAATTTTGATACTTCTAAACATAAAAATATTATAAACACACTCGGCAAGGTTCTCAAATTCATAATTAAAAGCAGTTTAACAGAAGCCATACAACAGTTCACAGGGTATCATATTCAAAAGAGGCATTTATATAGCAATAGAGAATAAAAATAGAAAAAAATATGTTATTTAGATTTGTAATAGAACTGCAACTATGTTTCTGTGTTTTCTCATTGTTTTATGTCCTGTACAGTTAGTATTTAAATATTATTAAAATGAACTTACATTGTTAATCATATCATTGGCTCATAACTATTAGACTGATCTCAGATCACAATTCATTCATCAGACAATCTCAGTAATATCATTCTGTGGTACTACTACCTAAATTGAGCTGTCACATTATTTTTCATTTCAAAGATTATAGAAAGTACAAATTATACAGGATAAATTATAAAAGAATAACCATCCAGCACAAGCATTTATATTCATTCATTAATCAACTTACTTAGAGCAGAGTTCTTTGCTATATAAACTATCATAAAATAAATCTAATATATTTAACCCATTGGAAATAATTTATAGCATATAGATTAAAATATCAATAAGCACTCAATTATGTACTTTATTTTCAGTCAATCTGAAATTCTCCTTTACTATGTGGTTCTATATATATATATATATATATATTTTTCTTTTTTTCTGATGGCACTTGAGAATGGAGGTTGTGATTTTTATTTTTATTTATTTATTTATTTATTTTTGTGACCATTAAGGGGAACGGAACCCTTGGCTTGGTGTCACCCGCACCACGCTCACTCAGCCAGTGAGCACACCAGCCATCCTTGTATAGGATCCGAACCTGCGGCCACGGCTCTCCCAGCGCCACACTCTCCCAAGTGAGCCATGAGTTTGGCCCGGAGGTTGTGATTTTTAACACAAACTTTGTGCTTTTAGTAATCAAAGAAAAGGCTTGTCTCTGTAGAAAAATAAGCAGTTTCTAGGTTCTAAAACCATTTTAGAAATATCAGGTTAAGACAAAGGTAGTGTTCCTGCAGTTTACCCTGGTCAGTGGTGTTACTGATAAAATGTCCACAAAATGTTTCAGTTCCTCCCAGAAAGACAAAGATGTGGAGTTTAAGACCCAACCTTTGGCTGGCCTTCTGACTTGTGACCATTAGAATGTGGTAGAAGTAACTTTAAGCAAGTTGCTAACACAGGCTTCCAGAATCTTGCAAATTTCTCACTCCTGCTGCTTTTAGAACCCATTTACCATGTGTAGATGCTTGAACTGGTCTGCTGGGTAATGAGCAGCATAAGTGCAATTGTCATTATCATCCCAGCCAACTCCCACACTTGGGAGTGAGGCCATCTGAGATAAGCCAATCTCACTTGATCTGTCAGCTAACAGCAGACACATGAGCAAACCAGGTCAGATCAGCGGAACTTGGTCCAGACCAAAATAACACAGTAACAGCAAAATTAGGATCTAAATAAATGGCTATCATTTTAATCCAGTGATATTTGGGATGTTTATGCCACAGCAATAGCTAAATTATACACAAATTGGTACCTGACAGTGGGATGATGCTATGAAAAATATCTAAAACATGACCCATTGCTTTAGGGAGAATGTGGCAGGCACCTCATTTTGCAGCCTACTATCACAATTGCCTACCTCACTGATTTCTCAGCCTCTGCTAATCATTGGATAGATATTTCCTCAGCCTTTGCTAATTGTTTCTTCGTTGTTTTCCCAGCCTCGGCCTACCCATGTTACATAGTAGTTAAAATATAAATATCCAAACTCTCTTGTGCAGTAACTTGGAATGTAATGAGTATATCCAATGAATGTTTGAACCTGACTAAGGAGATCACAGGAGCAAGTGCTGTATGTGCAGTTTGGTTTTATTAACTGTAAATAATACATAGGTGCAAGAGAGAAATGAAATAAAGAGGAAATTATTCATTTTGCAGACAGAATTTAGATACAATATAGAGGATTCAGGACTTCCTAGGTTTGATTAATAAAACTGTCTGTCATCCCCAGATTTTTCAGCTGATAAAATGTTCTCAAATCTAAAGGAGGACTGGGGTCAAAGATCAAATGCAAGTGCAGCTAAAAGACTCTTAAGAACTCTGAAAGATTTAGGGCAGTGCCTAGTAGACCAACAACAACAAGAATCACAAAAACTGGACAAAAGAGGCTCAAAGAATCTTATGGGAATTGTTCTGCAGCAGCATGAAAAGCCACTGCAAATTCTTTCTGCCCGGGAAAGAATGGTGAGTGTGATTTTTATCACATGAGGTGATAAAATTTCTGATTCATACAAAAACCCCATAAAGATTTTATGAAAATTGTATCAGCCAAAAGCCATCAGCTTGGGTTAAAATGAACTGAGATTGCCTAATTACCAAAAAACCCCTGAGTTCCTAACTTTCTACAGGCTAAGAAAACTACTTAACTGCTGCAAATATAGGCCATTTTTTTATGGAAAAGCAAGAATGTTTCAGAGGCAGAAACAAGATCTGAGAGAATCCAGCCTACATTAGGAGAGAACAAAGTAATAGATAGGAAAATCCAGGAAGAACAAGTACCAAATGAAGACACATGTCCTTTCTCGGAGGAGAACTGGAAACACCTGTGCTATAGGACCATTGACTGCTATATGACTACTGTTCCTTTTGTGATTTTATGAATTGAAGTGGATAGGATTAATGTGCATATGGTTTACAGCAGCTGTATAGTGATAGCCAGAAATGCCTGGAACTCTGGTACTTATCTTTCACCAAGATAGGGGTAAAACACACTAGAGAATGATTTATTATAACCTACTGTATAAAGTCTGAAAATCCCCTGCCTTGAAGGCACAGGTTATCAAATTTATTATAGAAAATGTATGCACTGATCATTAAAACCTGCTTTAACTGGTTATAGAGCATGGTTTTAGTTATATCATTAATGAGATATACAGTATCCTTCAGTAAACTTGAGCCTCCGATCCCATGACAAATGTGTCTCTGATATATCCTGTCAATTCACTGTCCAAACACAAAGCACAATTTCTACAACTGATAAAAGGTCATACCAACAGCATCAGGGCCCTGGGACCTCTCTGTTTGCTTGAGCTTCCTTCACCTGATGAACCGTATTCTTTACTTTTGCTAGAGATTCATAGAAGTATACACTGTAGAATTTCATGTGTCATTACAAATCTTTCCAGTGTAATTGACTCAAACATGTACATACAGGTTTTGCTGTTCTTTTCTCACCATTATATTTTGGTGTGGGGGGGCACATAACTTGACTTTTTTAGTTTATAGATCTCTGAATGAAAAGGAGCCACATGTAAAAAGCTTCAGCCACTCCCAGACTCATCATTCAAATTTAAGGTATTAATGATCATTAATAAGAGTCTCTTATTAGGATAGCATCTGAATGCTTCCTGCCTTATCCATGAGTAGGATAGAATAACTCAGGATTTCAACATGCCCAGGACATAACTGCATCAGATAAAGGGACTGTATTCTAAATAGCATCTACAGTCAGGATTACAATTAACTTTGAACTGCATTTTTGTTGCTATTCCATGGCATTATATTCCTTTTTAATTTTTACTTAAGATAAAGTTTCAATGTATTTTGTCTGTATAGTATCTGCGTTCTTGAAATGTTGGGACTAAGTAAACTTTTTAATACAGTTTCAAAATACATTAAAAAACATTTTAAAACAATTATTTATCAGTTTTTACCTTTTGGTTGAATATACTGGTCACTACTATTGGAAACACTGTGCTATGGTTTAAATGTGTCCCCTCCAAAATTCAGGTATTGAAACTTAATGACTAGTGTCATGCTATTAAGATATGGGACCTTTAAGAAGTGATTAGGCCATGTGGGCCTCTCCCTTGTTAATGTGATTAAGGCCCTCATAAAAGAGGCTTCATGCAGCCTTCTACTCTCTTGTCCTTCTGCCTTATGTCATGAAAAGACATAGCTTTCCTCCCCTCTGGAGAATGCAGCAAGAAGGCACTGTCTGGGAAGCAGAGAGCAGCCCTCACCAGACAACCAACCTCCCAACCTCCAGAACTGTAAGAAAACATTTTTTATATGTATATATAATTTACTCAGTCTCAGATACTTTGTTATGGCAACACAAACAGACACACTGGCATTTATTAGGGTTTTGCTGTATTAAAACAACTTTTGGCTTTGACTTCCTGGGTAGAAAACCCAATCAAAGATTATTTCTAGCATAGAAAGTAAAAGTACAGTAATCAAGATGATATTTTAGAATCAAAATCAAGCAAATCCACCTAAATTGACCTATATGTATGACATTAAGAAGAAGTTAATAGAGGGATGTCTGACAAACTCATAATGCCAAGGGAAACTATTTCTGAGTGTCACATAAGACTTAGGAAGTGCATATCTACATAAAACTATAATTCAACATGCCTTTCTTGTCAGTCAGGGAGCAACATCAAGAATATGGGGTATCTGTGAACCAGTGGGCAGCTAGAGGTTGTGTCCTGGCAGAAAGCAACATTAAAAAATATATATTAAGTTAAACATTTGAAACATAAAATGCAGAATCTGGATCGAAACATTTGTCCACTGGTAATGGTATCTAAAACCCAGTGGAGAAATCTGTGAGGTCTAGGGTGAAATTTTTTCTATGTTAGATCAAAAAGATGAACTTGCACATACCAGAGTATCAGAAATCTGTGTTCTGTCATAAATGGCTGTGAGGACTTCTAACAGTGTGCTTGATTGGTTTACTGAAAATTGGAATCAACTGTGGCCTATATTAAAAAAGGTTAAGATGACAGAATTTGCTTTGTGTAACAGAGCCATGATTCCAAAGTCTTTAGAAAATAGAAATGTTAGAGTCAATTTATTATGTTTGACACCACCTGCCTCCCTCCCCCACTTCCATTCAATTCTGGAAAGTCATGGAGATACACTCTCTACCAAGGGATGAAAATATGAATTGGTGAAGGAATATATGAATCCTTCAAAATCTCAGTGATAGGTGACAATGGGAGACAATAATATTAAAAAGGGCAACCTGATTTAAATGTTAGTAACAACTTCCAGAGGTGCAGAAGCCTGGTAGCAGCACTTAATTGCAAGAGACAAGGTAGTGATTGTAATGAGCAGCATGAATCAAGCAGTAACAGATTGGTTTTACTTTCAGGGATATGTGGCAGTAGGAAATTTGTCATCGTGTCCCTAGGACTGAAATAGAAGGACAGCCTTATTTGACTTGCAAGATGTGGAAGGAGGTGGGGACAAAATCCCTACTGATATCAGGATAAAAGATAAGATTAAACATTTAAGATATCAAAAGTGTAATAATGGAGTATTATGAATGACTTAATGTCAATAAATTGAAAACAGTTTAAAGACCTTTAAAAAACAAAATTATACAGATATTGAAGTAAATTATAGAACACTTTAAGGCCTTAGAATATAAGAAGGCTCCCTAAGCTATGTATTTCTTAGAAGGATTTTTAATAGCCAACAAATACATGAAACTCTGTCAATTCCTGAGTAATCAAAGAACAGCAAAAAAAAAAAAAAAAGGCATCAACAATGGATATGCTTTTTGCAATAGATAGATAGACAGATTTAGATATAGATATATGTAAACAGTCACAGGCCACATAAAGACATCTCAATGGGCCATATACGAAGGTAATCCCATACAATTATAACACTGTTATTTTTACCATATCTATTCTATGTTAAGATATGAATAGGCATTTTTCAAAGGAAAAGATAAGAATGGCCAACAGAAGTATGAAAAAATGCTCAACATCACTCAGCATTCAGGAAAAGCAAATCAAAACCACTTTGAGATACAATCTCACTCCAGTCAGAATGGCTAGTATCCATAAGACTGAGAATGACAAATGCTGGCAAGGTTGTGGAGAAAAAGGAACCCTGCTACACTGTTGGTGGGACTGTAAAATGGTGCAGCCCTTATGGTTAATAGTATGGAGTTTCCTCAAACAACTACAGATAGATCTACCTTACGACCCAGCTATTCATTCCACTGCTAAGTATATACCCATAGGAACGGAAATCATAATGTCGAACAGATATCTGCAATTCCATGTTTACTGCAGCATTATTTACAATAGCCAAGAGGTGGAACGAGCCTAAATGCCCATCATCGGATAAGTGGATTAGGAAAATGTCATATATCTACACAATGGAATACTACTCTGCTATAAAAAAAAAAAAGAAAGAAACACCACCATTTGCAGCAACATGGATGGAATTAGAGAAAATTACATTAAGTGAAATAAGCCAGGCACAGAAAGAAATACCGGATGTTCTCACTTATTTGTGGGAGCTAATAAAAATAAATAGGTAAATGAATAAATGGATGGGGGGAGGGAAGAAGACACAACAATCACAACAATTCCTTGATTTTGTTAAGACATGTGAACAGATACGATGTTGATGGGGGAGGGGAGGAGGTGGGGGAGGGAGAGGGAGGAAATGGAGAAATTGATAAAAGGACACAAAAATCAATTATATTACTACAGTGTATATTGATAAATTAAAATTTAAAAAGATGTGTTTAGATACACAAATACTTAGATTGTGCTACACTTGGCTACAGTATTCAGTACAGTAACCTACTATACAGGTTTATAGCCTAGGAGTAATAGACTACACCATATAGCTTAGGTGCACATTAGAACTGTACCCTCTAGGTTTGTGTAAGTATGCTCTTTCATGTTCTCATAGTGACAAAATCACCTAAGGACACATTTGTCAGAACATGTCCCCATTGTTAAGCAATACAAGACAGTATATGCACACACACACACACGTATATTCACATAGGCACTTATAGGAAAATTGTATTTTAAATATTCAGTGTGAAGTTAGGAAAGGCTTAAATAAGTACAGCATTTTAGTATTGAGACCTTCATCTCTAATTGGTATACAAGTAATTAACAACAAGAATATGAATTAGAAGATGGTGCCTTATCTTAAATCTCTAAATAGCTCTGCTCTTCAATCGATTACTTTGAAAAGATGTACAGTAATATTATTCTGACATTAACAGATACTTTTCTGTTTGAAAATACTGATTCTATTTACTTGGGCTTCAGTCAAAATCTGGAAGAAAAGAAATGGTTTGGATATCTAAATATGATTGAAAACATCTTTCCTTCATTTATTTACTTTTTCTTAAGTTCAAAATTTTTCCCAATTGGGTTATCTTATAAAGAACATACTTGAACTCCCTCTAGAATAACATGGCTCATAAATAATTCTGAACTAGATATAGTCTATAATTAGATTAAAATGTTCAAATTAATTGAACATTTAACTTGTTTAACTATTAAAATCTTCCCATAATATATACAATAGAGATGAGTAGATTTAAAAATTTTATGCTATTTTTTTAAAGAGGTAAGCAGAACATCCATTCAACGTAACTCAACAACATTGTCTAGAAAATTAAATGAGCACCATCTAGAGGTTGTTACTATGTTTCATAATATAAGGAAGTAAAAATTTGACAATATCAGATTATAGAAGTAACATTAGTTGAATTTAGCTGGAAAAATCTTAGTGAGTTTTATAAGTATTAATAAAATAACACAGGAATTATTGGTATATTTTCAGATGTATTGAATTCAATGTTCAAGAGACAAATACTATAAATATGCTTTAAAAATTACATTTGTACACTTATAATTTATGGATCCATTTTGAAAGTAGTTTATACATATCTGGTATAAAATAGACATACAAACTTGGAAATGTTTCTTAAAAGGAAAACTATAAAACATACAAACTTGGAAATGTTTCTAAAAAGGAAAACTATAAACATATTTTTCTAAGAAATTTAATTATCTTTGTTGGGCCTTTAAAAACTAATGCCACCTTAAAGTGACATTACAAGTGGATTAATGTGGCAGCCTAAGACGGTGCTGGGAGGAAGTAGGGTGGGAGTGTCTGCAGGAACTTTGCCTTAGCCCTTATTGGCCGCATTTGTGAACACTGTGTGATTGCAATAGATAGGCATTGAGACAGGAACCCTTAAGCTGATTGG